>NC_049981.1:17912507-18123401 GCF_000003815.2 Branchiostoma floridae | reverse complement strand
CTTTTTGTTTATTTAGAACACTGGTTTAGAACACCTCTGTAGTTACCTACCTTGTTTACTTTAGAACACCTTAGCCGTTACCTTTTTTGTTTATTTAGAACGTAAGAAGTATTCCTTATTCCGCAGAGTTGTAAACTTTTAGTTTTATTTCACTGAAGAAGAACGATGGAGGTCGTTTGAAACGTCTGAATTAAATTTGATTTATCCAGAAGTAGAGATTCAACTTTCATCTATTCATTATATTCCTGGATGTATAATCTTCACAAACGTAATGAGTGTGATGGTAAAAAAGAAAAGAATCAAAAGCTTGACACAGCCGTTACATACAATGTCTGTAAAGCTGACATTGTTTTAACCATCTTTTTTTGTCTTAACAAATTGGAATGTCTGGAAAATTAAAGCTGAAGACAGCCCTGGTATAACATTAACATCTGTAAAGCTGACATTACTTTTGCCATGCAAGATTTTACGTGTTAGCATACTGGAAAGTTTCCTCTGTACGCAAGACAGCTTTGCAGCTAAAAGAAGATGTCATTGGCGACATCGATGAAGTCCCCGTCTCGCAGGGCCGTGTCTAACACCCGGCAGGTCGCAGCATCACTCTCTCGTCTCTGCCAAGTATGCAGCATTTCTAACACCTGCAGATTTGAAACAGGTGTCAGATTGCATGGGATATTAGCCTCTGTATCTTCACAAATAAAAATTGAAAAATTTTCCTATCAACAATTTACCCCTAGGCCATGTTGATTTGATTGTACGAATGACATTTTTGGTGTGAGCATGTGATTAAAAAAGTTTAAAAATTAGTATCTAAGTATCCATTTTCTGATATTTTTGTAACTCAAACCATATATTTACTCATTCTGCAGTGGAATGGTCAAATATTTTAGAAAACAGACGAAAATTGATATGTAACTGGATGTCATCCATATATAATGGAATCAACATGGCCTGGCTTGATTACTTTGATCTCAGATTCATTGTACCTGTTGGTAGACGTTCTTCCCCACTTTCTTGCTGATGCCCGTCAGGTCGTTCTGAGTGAAGCCCAGTTTGTTGGCGAACAGGACCCAGTCCCTGTTGTGTACCTTAGACGCCACCTGCTGTAGGGTTTCCTCAGACACAGGCACAGCCAGCTCGTCTACACTTGCTCGTGATGTCGCCTGAGCAAAAGAATATCCAGGTTGTATGTATATATAGAATGCAACACAGCAGGGTTGTAGCCAGCCTGAAATCATTTTCCGTCCCCTTGATTTTGAGTGGAAATCCTATTGAGCGCCGAAGGCACAGTGTGCCGTTCCAACTGGGTCCCGAAATTTTTGAAATTTAGACCCTTTCAAACGCCATTTCCTGCATTTTAAGCTGTAAATTTTATTGCCAGACAGCCATTCAATGGCATCTGTTTGGGTGAAAAATTACAGAAGGGTTTTGCATATCCATTTTTGTCTGTCACAGAGGATGGAATGGGCAATTTTTTTTCCATCCCCACCTGCAAAATTCCAACAAAGGACGGAAGCTCACGGCTACAATACAACACAGTGTATTCCATATCACTCTAACCAGCATGACTGGGGACCAGATTGGGTGGGTGGGTGATCTTACCTGCAGGAGGGCTGGGACCGAGGGTGATGCGTTGTATATATATGACCGACACTGTTGTATCTTATTTATGATTGTCATACCAATGCTACAAAACACATTTCAAAGCAAAATGCCTCGCTAGTGTTACAGCTACAACTACACTCATGGCTCCCTCGCTAGTGTATTTTACAAATAGACTCAAGGCTACCACATTCCCATTTTGGTACTTTCTCGTCATGTTGACCATCTCCTGAGGGGAAACATTTTGTTTCCAAATTTGGCAAACATTAATGAGTATGCTGATGTCATCCATGAAATTTTCTTGCTGTGGCCTTAATATAAAAGCCTTCAAGTTTGCAGGGATTCCAATTTGCAGTAGGGAGAAGATGGACTTTTCCCTGTGGTACAGATACTTGCATGTTACAGAAGGAGAATTGTGCCTTACCGCTTTGTCCTCCAGTACAGTAGATGTGCATCACAGGAACAAAACATTAATGTCACAATCAAAAACTGATCAAGTCACAAAAAGGAACTAAACAACATTAATTTTTTTTATACTGAATGCCCATGCTTTACTCAATATAATGGTCATCACCTAACAAGATTCAAAGGCCACTCTCACCCTAAAACAGTACTCACTCAAATATGGAAGCTGTGGCCCTTTGGCTGCATCGCTGTGTCCTAAATTTGATTTGTGTTACCCTTGAACTACATGCAAAATGTACAAGTATGACTAGAAACAACAATACACGTGAAGTTTTGTTTGTCATCGATGAAGTTCATTGAGCGCTCTGTCAAATTGTTTGGACAATGTGCTGCAGCTTCATTGAGACACCTGCTTTAGCCAGAAACATCATGAATGTGACTATCTCCTATGCTAAATGTGAGATTTGGCGAAGGCTTTGTTTGCAAACTCGGAGTACAACATTCTAGTACAAATACACTCCTTTAATAAAGCTGACCACTAACTGACCTGTGAGGCGGAGGTTCTGGTGTCCTGTAACTCGGGAGGAATTATGCTGAACTCCAGAAGTGCGTTGACAGTTTCAAACGGCATCGTCTTCACCCACTCTATAAACTGGTCCTCGTCCACCTCACCTGGGGGAACGGGGATTGGTCAGAAATGGCAGAGCTGTAAGACTGCCTGCCTACCTGCCTGCATCTTTTAATGGGTAATTCTAACAGTGGTCCGTGGGTACCAAACATATTGCATGCTGCTACACCTATTCAATTTATTTGTTCCATGGCTACTGCAGAAAGTTAATGACTGGAATGGTAAAATAAAACCTGGCATTTTGTGATGGAGAACCAAATTCTCCCACAGTACTGTACAGAAACTTTTATTGTATACTTGAGTGAGAAAGATTAAGAATAAATCACAAGTACACAAAATAGAACACATCTTTTACCCTGTTGCTTGGCATCTATCTGGGTCACAAAGATGTCTGCCAGTCTAGTGATGGTTTCCTGAACACAGACATACATGTACAATCAGCTACCAGTCACATTTTCTTTGATCAATATTGAATACAAAAACATTGATAAAAAGATCAGGTAAGAATGTCTATAGGTGTTGACATTTCCAGTACTTGGATCCTGCCCTCCAACCCCACAAGACAACATTAGCCCCTGTACTCAAACAACAGCTAACCTTGTGTTGACGTTGCTTCTGTTAGACCATCTAGAATTTATCTACATATTAATTCATATATTTTAGTTTTGAACCTGCTGATCAACAGATCTTTCTCAGCATCATTGACATAAGACAGCAAATGCTGTCTGAAAGGTCTGACTGTTAATTGGTGTAAACTTACCTTAATTAAATGGTTTATAAGAATATCAAATTGTCACATTTGTTTATTTGTGATCTCTTGACCAATTATGAAGCATATGCCTTACCTCACTTTCCTCCTCATACAACTTGGATAGGATTCTCTTCATGATGTTTCTGTCCACAGGTTTCCCACGATTCAACAGTTTGAACACACCTACAGAATGGAATTACAATAGTATATACTGTAAAATCTAATGCATTACAGTTTGCTTGGATTTGATTTCTCAGTAGGGAGAAAATGGAGTGTTTGCGGTCATTTCGAGTTTGTGTGATAGCACAATAGTCAGAAGCATAGATGAGAAATAAATGCTCATAAATTGTCCAAAGTAGCCATCAATCTAGAGTGTTACGCAGTAGGCACAGTGCAAATTAACCTGTGTCCTACCTCTCAGCTTGTCCTCTACCTCAGCAATGGACATCCACTTGGCAGCGTTGCAGTACGTCTGGAATGTGATCCCTCCATTCTCATCCCGCGGGACCTGGCGTAGGCTCTGGTAAGGAGATAAACAGACAATACATAATAAACCACGGCTGTCGCCAGCTTAAAATTGAATTTTTTCATCCCACCCATTGGGAGCCAATGTTAGTTTATATGTTTAACGGTTAAATATCATTTTAAGCTTACAAAAATAGATTTTCATCAATATCATGTATTACTAACGGTTAATCATTTGCTCAGCCTTTTGGAACAGACAGGGCAAAATTTGTGACCGTCCCAATATGCAACTTTTCATCCCAGGATGGAGGGATGGGTTCTCACTGGAGAAAGCTTGGACACTTCCCTGGGTACCATCTTTTTTAGTTACCACCATAGTGTACTTAGTCATACCATTACTGCGTCTGACTCCAAAGATGGCACTCGGCTACACACAAATGTATTGATAAAGCCTCATAAAAACATATCAGTTGGGACATGACATTTCATGTCACAACTGATGTCATGGGTTTTGGGGAGGATGTGCTGTTCTATAAACAGACACACCAAGGACAAACAGAAGTCATAACATTCTTGATGAAAGTAACAAGCAAGTAAGATCACAAATGGTGTCATCATGTGCCTGTAGTGTGAAGTGTCACCTGTTTGATGAAGACATCCTGAGTGAGCTGCAGTGCCTGGTTCTGAGCCAGCACCCCGGTACTGTCACACCCCAGCTGCTGGAACCGCTGCCACAGCCGCTCCACCTCAGGGATGTCCACTAAAGCACAGACACAATAAGACACAGGTATTAGGATAATCATTATATATCCCATTTACCGCTAGTTCATCTTTATCTTATATCCGTTTCTTTCAAACACGGTATTTAGGGTTATCAAGTCGACAGATGGTGATTTCAAATTGCAATCAAACATTTTCAAAGTCTGGAAACCTGGGACCATCTTACTCTCCAAGCAGAGGTTAGGCTCTGGCTGTTTTTTTATTTAAATGTATATTAGTCGTTTTTATCGGGCTTTCTATTTTGTATTGTATCTTGTATTGTATTGTCAAAACGGGCTTTGACAGTACAAGATACAAGAAAAAATAGAAAGCCCGATAAAAACGACTAAAAAGACGTTGAAATAAAAAAAGCCAGAGCCAAACGTGATAACCTCTGCTTGGCCTTGGAAAGTAGGATCATCAACTTGATGATGACATGACATATCCTAGTTCGGTTTTTAAAACAACGGATATAGGTTATGCCACGGATAAAGGTGAAATTATTGCTCACTTGGTAGCATGTTCACCTACCAATCAGGGGACCGTTTAAGATTGCATTTACCGTTTCAGATATGTTGTTATAATTGACATTGTGTATGATGAAATGAACTCACGAGCACAGGCCTCAGCGTGGGCCGTGATCCAGTTGGGTTGGTTAGGATCTGTCAGCTCCCCCACAAGGCTACCAGCGTCCCCCTGGAAGCTGCTAGCGTAAGCACCCATCCTGTGCAATGATATGACGTCCTTGATCAAGAACACGAAGTTACAGCTGTTTTGCCCAATGGAATGCGGAAGTGGGAGGCTTAGCATGTACGCATGCACCATAGTAACGAGAAAGAGCGACCTCTAGCGGAATTGGCCCGACAGATTTCTGACTGCCCGACTTCTCTGACAGGATCGATGAGTGGGTATCAGAGAAGGGAGAAAGCTTTCAAACTATTGATTTGGATTTTTCCAAACGAAGTTTCGCTTATTTTGTGTTTTCCACAACCTCACCTCACCTCACCTCGCCGGTCCCATAGCCTCACCGGCCGTAGGGGCAGCAATCCCACTATTGTGTAATAAGCATTGCCATGTTTGCACTTGTTCAAAGTTCGACTTGAAGGGTAACGAAGTAACGTTACCGTTATTTAACGGTCTCCGTCGGTTTCAATGAAATTTTACACGGTGGGAAGTTGTCAAAAAGTGACGTAAACAAATGTGATGAATGATGATAGATATCGTCAAAATATCAACATCCTGAAGGACTGAGGAGCGGTGGCGGAACTGATCGTCACGAATGTTGTGTGTTGTTTCTTTCCGAATCTGCATAAACCACCGTACGCCTTTCCCACCGCCCAGTATCGCCTGAGTGCTAGCCTCACAAATCATGTACATGTGTTGAGTGAAAGGGGTTAGTAAACGGTACATAGCAGGCTCTTGTATACAGAATACAAATTTGCACAGGTTCCGGGTGCGTTTTTTGGTCGCCCAGAGTGAGACGCCATGGATGACATAGCCTTTGACGACAGGAAACACAAGCGCGACAAGAGATCGTTTCTGTCTGTTTCATGGCAGCAACTTGCCGCCGTGGGGCTTGTAGCCGTTCTTGGAGTTTGTTTGGGAGTTTTGATTGGGTATTTTTCCCGAGGTGGCACCGCCCTCCCCACGGATAGCTGGGAGTACATGTTGACCCATGAAGGACCAGCCTGGGTCAGTCAACGCCTCATAGACGACATCAGCGCCGCCAATATAGAGGAAAACCTCCGGTATACTAGACCTATACTTACAACTTGTGCATAAGAGTGCCTATATAGTTACTTTATATTAGCTGAATATAACGCCATTTCACGTTCATCCGCGAGGTGACCTATATCCGTTGTTTATAGGTATTGTTTACAACATATTTCAGAGGATGGATATCAAGTCGACGAACGGTGGTTTCTGGTAATATTTTCAAAATACAGCAGTATGAGACCGCCGTCCGTTGACTTGATAATCCTAAATACCCCATTTCTTAAAATACTTCGGATATACCCGCGAATAAAGGTGAGCTAACGCTAACAACCTCAGAACGTTGTCGGATTACTGCTCAGAAAACAGTCTGCCCGTGCAGTTCAGCACTGTTGAAAGTAATATTCACTGTTTATATATACAAAACACTACCGATCTTTACCGACAACCTCGAACGCCTTTGCGGAAAACAGACAGAAGCTGATGCTGATGCTGAAGCTGATGCTTACTCATACTTGAATGTTCTTCAATCACGCCTCCACTACCACTAGGCTGATGACCTCGCTGCGACCGCCCTGTGATTTGACCGAGCGCTCAGCGAATCCAATTGATAAAAAAAAAACGATTTTTTTTCGATTTGGATGGTTTTTTTAGTGTTTTCAGTCCTAGAGCCTACTTTTACATTTTGCACGATATTCCAATCATCAAGGGTCGCGCAAATTCAACACAGTAGGTAGTACTTAGCGAGATCGCAACACGATCGCCGTCTAGTGGAATGGGGGCCTTGAATAAAGCTTTTTATGGCTCTTGGTGGAAAATGTTGTCACATACATGATGACTTTGGTGCACCAAATCGTGATTTTTGGCACACTGACAGATTAGCCAAGAGGCTCGATGCGCGTCATCGCCAGGTAAAGTCGTGTAAGCGCCTTAACCAAGTTGAAAGTATTTGTTTATGCATAACATTCTATGCGCAATGCTTTGGCACACTGACGTCAAAAATCGCAATTTGGCCAAAACAGGTAAATCTTATGTGTGGTATTCCTTTCACACAAATGGCAAGATGCTTAAATTTTTAGATCAAGACATCTTATCACAGCCAACAAGTCTTTTATTCCTGTATTCAAGAACCTGATGATTTAAATGCAGAAAGTGGCCTTGTAGCACTACAACTACACTCAAGGCTACCACACTAGTGTAACTTTAACAAGTATACTCAAAGCTACCACACAACACATGTTCCTATTTTTACGTGTTTCTTGTCATATTGACCATCTTGGGGGAAAGGACATTTCATGCCCCTTTTTTGAAATCAAGCGAAAGCCAATATTAATATACGCGCATTGATGGCATCTACAAAATTTACTTGCTGTGGCCTTACGACAGGCCAAGATCAAGATCTTGATTTTCAGAACTTTCGGCGTGAAGACAGGTTTTAAAACAAAAACAGGTTTGGTCTTGGACTCAAACATTGGAGACCACAGGTGATTTTCATCAAGCGTACTCCAGACCTTGCATGAGAAAAACCCGCTTGAATAACCTTTTTAACCCCCTCTCTCGTCTTTGGCTTTCTTAGGGTTGTCTGTTTGTCATAACCTGGGTGCTATAATACACATGCGTAGTTACTACTCCCATACTCGTAGCCTGGAGTCCAGCCTTAGTCTGCTCTCCGGAGCCCTTCCGGAGCGGACCATTGAAGCTAACAACACTGGGCTCCCGGCTACGGTGGCTACCATACTCACCCCCTTCCATACACGTCTCTTTTTTGAGAGAGCGAGCTACTCTCTTACTCCAAGCAGAGGTCTGTCGGACTGAAAGAAAACCTTACATAATAGAAATCCAGATAGAAAGGCCTAAAAGACGTCCATAAAAGAGCCTAACCTCTAGTATAGCAGCGAGTATGGGAGCGCGGCGGTAGTAGATAGCCGGTAGTACATAGAATGGCGCCCAGGCCATCCCATGATGTTTGATCCTTTTCGACCCCGAACCATATTTCTGTAAGATACCCCGAGTGTAAGATATCTGCACACCTCACGCACTTCTCGGCAGTGTGCTGAAATTGTCTCGGTGTTTCCAGTGCAAACGTATGGGGAGGTTTAAAACCTTAAAAATTCATAGGCGTGCGGTATTAACGGGCATGGGGGTAGGGTAGCGTTCCCAGCACCGTAGCAATACCGGGACCTCCCGATGGTATGGTTACCACTTACCAGGCTACTTGTTATTCCAATCTAATCTGAGCCTTGCTCAAGTATTTGCTAAACATCCAAATGACGCAAAAATGCAAACAAGTTTGTGTGGATTGTTTTGAAATGTTCAAATTTTCCATTGAACAATAAAGTGGTTAAGTATGTTTAGAAAGGGCGGGATCCCCACGAGTTGACTCCATGCCCTGCATACAATACGTAGTCCAATCCAGATTGTCCATCACAAGTTAGTTGTTTAACCAATGAGAGAATAGCAATTATTGGCTCGTCTAATGAGAAAGTCACTGAATTCTGTCAAATGTTTGCCTTTTTACTCTGTGATTGGAGGGTAACCTCCGTCGACAGAGTATTGTAATCGGTCTATGTCTTGAGTGTTCGTACCTAACGTTACTGTATATCTCTAATAGATGTTCCGTTTGTTGCATTCGTATGTGGTTTGGCATGTTGTCTGTACTCAGTTGCGCGATAATGCACGTTCTTTTTTTGCTGTAGCTGTTGTTATAATCGATGTAATAATTTCAGAAATCGCCCCTATATTTTCGGTATTATGAAACAGGCAATGTGGTTTCGGCGTTTGGTAATCAGCTTATCTCCAAGCAGATAGCTAGGGCGGGTTATGTGTTGTCCGATGCAAGAACAGCTGTCGCGGTAGAGACACGTGAATCCCTCTGCCGCTTTGAGCGTGTTGTTGGCTGTTCTATGGTTATCAGTGTTTCGTCGGCGTAGTAACATATATATAGTTGTAACTGATGCGGCGAAAGTAACAGAATGATGAAATTGAACAGATGTTCGTCGTATTATGTGTAACAACAACATCTGACGTCGCGGAACAACTGTTTAGGGGTATTCCTGACAATTTTGAATATTTCAATTTTACATTTCGTGTTATTCTTTTGAGATGGTGATTTTGCTGTTGATGCCTACCGGATTGTGTTTTATATTTGGGAGTAATAGGTACGGTAGCATTTAACTAAGTTTTTGGTATAAGTCGATGTGATGTGTCCTATATGCGATATAAACACCACAGAAGACAGCACAACCGACGTAGACACCATAATTACGTCCCAGAGTATGTTACCTACGGTCACTTGTCTTTATTTTGCATTTCTACGTTTTTTATTTGGTCATCATCTGGTGCAAGGAACACTTCTAGTCCTTATCGTGAGGTGGCGTAGCCGCAAGGTGCTGTGTAAAAAAAACCTTGCTGGTAATTGCTGGGAATTGTGTCCTACGGACTCTTTTTTTTTCGTTTTTAAGGCTTCTCACTCAGACGACGCGTCTCGCCGGTACTGCATCTGACCTTCAAGGCGCCCAATACATCCGGGACAGGTGGTTGGCTGATGGGTTGGATCACGTGATGTTGACGCCCTATGACGTCGCCTTGTCTTATCCAACAACTCCGAACACCGTTACTATGGTAGCAGCAAACGGGACGGTAGTTTTCACCGGCAGGAGGATAGAGGAGGGGTTTGAGAATGACCCTGATGCCGTCACGTATTACAGTGCCTACTCCCCACCAGGAGAGGCGGAGGTAAGTTCGCACCATACAGTATTTATCCGAGACCCCGAGTAAAAAAAAAATAATGCGACAAAATCTTAAACACTACGTAAAATTTATACGTAAAAGCTAGCGTGGCACGAACTTCACTGTCACTGTGGTGTGTGGTGCTATAATACCCTTTTAGATCGTACGAATTGGTATGAGATCTTAGATTTCATAATGAACGCAACTTTTTTTTGGCCCAGTTGCTTTTTTCTTCCAACGCAGCATCTATGTTTGAGTGCCCAGAGAATGTCATCCATATAATGAACTCACTGTGGCCTTTTTTGATGGCATTAGTTTTCATAATTCAATTGACTTCCAGGGACAACTTTTTATTTTTCCCCATAGGGTGACCTGGTATTCGCCAATCACGGCTCTATGGAAGATTTCCAGTATCTAGTGGACCAGGGTGTGGACTTGGCGGGAAAAATCGTCATCGTGAAATACGGAGCCGTCGGTCGTGGGGACAAGGTGACCTCATGACAGCCTTACGTTGTCGCATAACTTTGAGGGAATCTGACCAAAGCTTTTTTTTTCAAAGAACATGCATCGCACTACATTTGCTGCATGATGTTTCAACCTATCAAGCCACAGATTTTGTCTGATTATTCTTTTCAATGGGAAAGTGTAAAGTTTACGCATTTATCAAAATGATGAATCAAAATAAATTTCTCCACCACAATGAACCTGTAAATACTGTGCATAGCACATGCCTTCTCTGTCACGACGACCAGTGAACGATTGTTCGGTGAGCTAATTTGGATCGACATCACTTTCACTTTCCTCAGGCTGTGAACGCGGAAAAGTTTGGCGCGCTGGGCGTCATCGTGTACTCCGACCCGGGAGACTATGGCAACCCTGACGGACCCAACTACCCGGAAACGTGGTTTCTCTCCGGATCCGGCGTGCAACGCGGCTCCCTCAACGGCGATTACGGTGACCTCTTGACACCAGGATACCCGGCAAAGGGTAACGCTATTTCACAATCCTCCGCGGGGTAACCTATATCCGTTGTTAAAAAAAAAACGGTATTTAGGGATATTAAGTTGACGGACGGTGGTTTCAAGCTTTAACAGTTTGAAAAACATACGTTCTTTTAAAAGCAAGGTTAGGACGGTGGTTTCAAACCACCGTCCTAACCATGCTTTTAAAAGAACGGGTATAGGTTACCGCACAAACTGGGGTGATCGAACTCCATCTGTATAGGTAGAAGAGATTCCGGACCAAAATTGCACTGTAATTCTAAACACAATAATCAGACTTTCCCATTTTCTTCTTGACAGAGTTAGACAGTCGAAATGTATGTCAGTCCAATTTTGTGTTATAAATTAGGGTTCATCTTTGATTCATCATACATCGAACTTGTGATCAATGGTGCTGCGCATCATCCACACACAGGTAACACTGCTGTCCTTGGTGCTGAACACCACCCACCCACAAACACACCTGTCCTTGGTGCTGAACACACTTGTCCCTAGTTCTTAACACCACCCGTCAACGTACACCTGTCCTTGGTGCTAAACGCCATCCACACACAAGTAATAAACATCCTGGTACTAAACATCAATCATTCCAAGCATTTGATAGACCTGTCTTTGCGTATGTATGTATGTGTGTGTGTGTGTGTGTGTGTTTGTGTGAATGGTATAAGTCGAGAAGCTGCCGATAGATCATTATTACAATTGGTAAGTTGGTAGGGTACAGGCAAATGAAGGTCAACTCTCATAACGGGCCTCCTAACGGCTTTCTATTGTGGCAGAACTTCTAGTTTGTATACCTTCCCGTGTATAAAGCCTGTACACTTGTGCACAGAATACGCCTACCGCACAGACATCAACAACATCACAGCAACTGGGCTGGCGTCAATCCCCACTCAGCCAATAGGATGGGAGGATGCTGCCACACTCATGAGGTGATCACTACAAAGATTTCGATTGGTGATAAAATCAGTTATGGAGCAAAGTAGAGGCAGCTGGGGATGTATGTGTTTCTCCGCATGCATGCTACTGGAAAGGGACCCATTGGGCTTGGTCCACTAGTCATTGTAACCTTACTTGTCGAAGGGGAATTTCATCGGAACAATGAACCTTTCCACAACATCTGTCTTCACGACAAGTGGAAAGATTATCTCACCTCTTTCTTGAGTTCTTGAGATCCCTTTCACTTGTATTTTTGACAGACACCTGTCCGGCCCAGCGGCTCCAAGTGACTGGCAGGGCGGGCTTGGGTTTAACTACTCGGTAGGACCCGGCTTTGTGGGACCGTACGCTAACAGGTTGGTTGTGGTGTGCGTGTGTTCATTAGTATCCCTGTCTTTCTCTCTTACTCGTCACTAAAACTGTAACTAAGGCGGGAAACATGATTTCGAAATGTGATCTTCTACTGAGAGAATCTGTCAACGTTCGAAAGTTATAAATGCATACCTTACTGTATAGCTATGGAATTTTCTTTGAAAATTATCTTATGTCGTACATACCTGCTGTTTTAACCACAGGAAGGTGCATTTGAAAGTGACCAATCAAAACGTTCTGAGGAGAACCTACAACGTCATCGGCACCATCAGGGGTAGTGTGGAACCGGGTAAGGCTAGGTCATCCTTTCCGCTCAGGGGTTCTTCTGAAAGTGATCTCGAACTAATGAATAATGAAATCTGTTTTACACAGCCAAGAGTTTTATTCAACCATGGCGAAGATCCGATGGCTGACAGCTTCACCGTCAAGAACCCACCACATATATCGAAAACACTCGAGTTTCAAAACCGACAGTCCTATGGCCGCCCATGGGCAATTACTGGTTTTCGGAGTTAAAGCGCCGAACGAGAGCCGCTACAGGCCCTTGCGGTTTCTGTAAGTTCCTCACAATTCAGCTCCTGGCTACAAAGAGAGAGTAGTCGGCCGCCTCAATGATAACAGTATAAAAATGAAACTATTCCGTGTTAACATTAACTGGCTTCAGTTAAAAAGGATATGTCTATTGCGAATCTCTTTTAGATCGTTACGTTCTGTACGGAAATCACCGTGACGGCTGGGTGTATGGGGCGGTGGACCCGACCTCTGGCACCGCCTGTATGCTAGAGATCATACGGGTCCTTGGCGCACTCGTCAAGTCTGGTATGTCTTTCCGCCGTTGTTGTAGAAATTTTAGTAAGCAGTTTATGCAATTCCTTTTGTAAAAGTTTGTTCAATGAACATAGAAGTCTGCTTCTAGAAAAAAAAAGATAATTTTTAAAAGTTGCTGTGCCAGGTTCTGAACCGGCTGCTGTGTTTTATTATGGGAGCTATTCAATGAGCGCTCGGTTGAGGTACATAACCTGCGTAAGGTAACGTTAGTGCGATCATTTGTGTGGCAATTAGTGCTATGTCTTTGTGTTAGTCTTCTTTTTCTTTTGATTCAAGCAACAATTTTCTTTGTCACTATCCATTTATTGTAGGAAGTTGGAGACCGAAGAGGACCATAGTATTTGGCAGTTGGGGTTCGGAGGAATTCGGTTTGATAGGGTCAACTGAATGGGCAGAAGTACGCCATTTCATCTCTTGTGGTTCTTAGAACTCAATAATTGTGTATTGTCAACGTAATCTCCTTATAGCTTTCTTAGTATCATATTATTTAGTACAGACCCGTATTCAACATAGAAGAGTGATTGATGTCAGTCGAAATGTCCTGAGATAATTAAACACCTTATCCAGTTGCAGATATCGATTATTGCCTTCAACAATTGTTTACCTGGACGTCTATCCTTCATCAAGGAATTCAACATAGGTTTCTTTCATATAACGTTAGATTCTATGCATTAAAGCGACGTGCGACAAAGACAAAAATATTTTGCCTTGCTAACGTTACGTTTTTGTCATTTCAGGAGTATGTCAAGACCTTGACACAAAGAGCTGTTGCCTACATTAACGTGGATATAGCAGTTATGGGTATGTAAAACATTCTATAAGTGTGTTTTTATCCACACAACAACAGAATGAACAAAACTTTTGAGCGTTTTAAAATTTTCACAGCAAAGCACAGAAACTCTGCTAAAATAGCTGTTTTTATCTGTGCTAGAAGTGAGTGAACAAAGTACAGAATTGCTCACATGCAGATATACGTATATTTTCAAAATTGTATACCTAACGAAATAGGTGTAAAGAACATATCAAAGGAATTTCAAAGACAGTCATATTTGATGCAGAGATGTCCTTGTGGCACAAATGTTGACGGCTCTCAAAGTTGTGCTCCTGTTTCCAACTAATTGGTAATTGGGAGGCCTGGTTCGAGTCGCGGAGACAGGGTATCTTGGTTGGGGCTACGCCTAACTTTCCAAAGACGCGTAAAATGGGGATCCCGTGTTCGAGGAGGTGCGTTCAAAGGTGAGGGTGCAGCATGCTCCCCCTGTAAAATATATCAAGAAACATCAAAGAGGCTTGCTGACCTATGTGCCACCTAAGGCACTACAAGGCACAACAACATATTGATACAAAGCTTAAAGTGTGTCTCTTTCCAGCAAATGATACCATGCGGGTGCGCGGTAGCAAGCTCTTGCAGACAGCCATCTTTGATGCTACGAAGAAGGTAACATTTCATGTCCTGTTTGTTGTCGACAATTGATGTTCACAATGATCATGTAACTCATGTCTCCATTTCTTTTCAATTGATTATGACACGTGGCAAATGCCAAACTAATGTGTCCTGGACGTTCGCGTGACCATTTCTTACACAGTAATAATACTTGTGCTTGTGGATTGACACTTTCGTCCTGTTTCTGAACTGAAAACGTTTGTTTATGGAAGCATTTTGTCTGAAGGCCCCGTTAATAATTGTGCATATATTCAAGTCCGTATGACTTTCATATTTACAGGTTTGGGTCTTAGGTAAAGTTTCCGGCCAAACAATCATTTTTTGTCCGTTTCATAAATAAGCTGGTACAGGTAAAATGCAACGTCTTTTCTGCAAACTTTACCCGAACCCCCAAACAAATCAATACGCACTCACATGGACTTGAAAAAACGCAAAAGTCTTTTATATGTGCCTCAGGTACCATCTCATGAAAGGAGTCTCGTGTCAGATGCGGGAAACAGAAAGTCTCGCATGAAGAGGGCGGGCCTTGAGAAAAGCTTGTACGAGACTATGGTTGAAAACACACCAAACGTCAATGGACAACCAGCTGAAACTCCGCGGTAACGTGTCAGAAATAGTACTTACAGGGTATATGGTAGAAATAGTACTTACAGTGCCATATGGTAGGATCTGTCCTTAGTGCTGAACGCTATCCACACTCAGATAAACACGTCTGTTTTATAGTATAATGCTCAACTTTCTTCCAAAACAAAGGTATACACTGATCCAAATTTTCAACGACCACTGTTGCCTTCTTCAGGATCAATATAAGAAGACGACAGTTGAAAATTTGATCCGTTTATACCTGTTGGAAGAAACTTAAGCATTGCACAATGATTACTACCAATACAGATGAGATTCCTTAATAAAACAGTGCTGAATGGCAGTCACACACAAATAAACGCATATGTCCTTGACGCTGAATGCCATCCACACACATTTAAAATACTGAAGTAAAAGTACTGAATGCCATTCACAAATAAATGCTCCGAGCCCTCAGGCTGAACACCATCCACACACAAATGAACGCTCCTGACCTTGGTGCTGAACACCATCCCAACACAAATAGACACATATTTGTCCTTAATGCCGACCACCGTTCACACACAGCTAAACATGCCTGTCTGAACACCATCCATACACAGATAAAACACATATCCTTGGTGCTTAACACCATCCACACACACATATATATAAACATACTTGTCCCTGATGCCAAACACCATCCATACACAGGTTAACACACCTGTCCTTGGTGCTGAATTCCACCTACATAAATAAGCACACACATCTTCGGTGCTGAATGGCATTTGCATACTGGTTAACACACCTGTCCTGGGTGATGGACATCATATACACAAAAAATAGTATTATCGCACCTGTCCTTGGTGCTGAATGCCATCCACCACATATCCTTGGTGGCAAACCCCATCTACACACAGGTAAACAAACATGTCCCTAGTCCACTTTATCTGAACACCACAAAACGAATACACAAACCTGTCATTGGTGTTGAACACCATCCACGTACCACACATAGAGGCTATCCTATCCAAATTACCCACGACCTTTTGAATTTAGGTTTAATTTACTTTCTTTTCTTTTCAGGTTCCTTGAAATGGGCCGTGGTAGTGATTATGTCGTGTTCTACCATCGACTTGGGATTCCATCTGTTGATCTCATGTTTGTTCAAAATCGTGTGAGTACTCACTTGATATCCCCAGATTTCTGTCAGAATAGCACAGAGAGCAAGAGATAGAGTTGTTTCAGATGGGATATCACATTTAGGCCATGTTGATTCGACTATATAATAAAAAAGTTTTTAACCATACTGTAACGTTAAATTGTACAAAGCAGCTCCAAAATGAGCACTTATGTGCTGTAACAGGCAAAAAAATACTGGAAAATGGATATTGATTGCCAAAGTTAGTTCCAAAGTCAAAGATGTGGAAGAGCAAAACTGAAGAATCTACTGTTACGTTTACCATACTCTGTGTTTTAAGTCATTTCTTCACACTTCCAGACGATTTAGGTTTCATAATGAAGGCAACTTTTTTTGCCAATTTTTTTTCTTCCGCATGCTTGCGTCAATTTTGGTGCTTAGAGAGGATATCACTCAGACAATCGCATCAACAAGGCCTTATGCATTTGTATAATCTACATTCCCCAATAATGTACAGTCTCATCTGTAGCTAATACAATCTACCTTGGGGAGGCTCAAAACTGGGCTGAGGTATCCTCTTTTGTGGGCGTGGCTTCCAACCAGCTGCCAGCCAATCAGAGAATTGCTTAATAAATGTTTTTTTAGTTAAATCAGATTCTGATTTGCTGACAGCTTGTGAGATGCCATGCCAACACAACTGGAAATCTCAGCTTGGTTTATCAGAGCCTCCATAATGTAACTAACACGTAGGCTGGGGACGAGGCTGTTTGTAGGAGAATTACAACCTAATGTGTGTTAACAAACACTGTAAATGCTTTATTTGTATCCAGGAGAAACCAGGTGTCCAGCCAGTGCCCATCTATCCCGCCTACCACACTGCCTTCGATACCTTCGATTATGTCAAACGGTTTATTGACCCTGAGTTTAAGGCTCACCAAGCAGTGGCTCGGGTCGCCATAGAAACAGTGCGCGTCCTCTCTGATTCCATGATCCTACCCTTTGACCTCCTGTCGTTTGCGGACAAGATGCAGGCCTATCTGACAGGTGTGCAGTTAGAACATGGGGAGGTGCTGACGGCACAAGGTGTTTCCCTTGGTAAGGAAGGTTTTGGGTGTTTACTTTTAAGTCTAGCATGGTTTTATTAAAAGAAATATGTATCTTAAAGATGTGTACTTGTAAAAACACATTTTATCATCTTGCCTTCTTTTTCTGATAGAATATCTTGAATCAGCAGTCACCAACTTCACTTCTGCTGCAGTGAGATTGGAGAGGAAGATTGGAGATGTCAACAAACTGAAGTTGGTTGCATTTGACTGTAGTTTCTGGTTTAGGATATGATATGAAACTAAAAAAACAACAGCTGTAAATTTCATACCTCAGTGTTCAAGTTATTCTGGCAATTTATTCTTTGGAAAAGAATGAAAGATGCCACTCAAAACACTACGAATTAACATCCGTTTTAAAACCATCTGAAGGGATTAATATGTCTGTAACGCTAGTTTACCTTTATCCCTGGGGTAACTAGTGTATCCATCGCCTTTAAAAACAGGTTTGGCTGGCGTACTTCAACAAAAATGACAAAATAGAAAGCCCGATAAAAACGACTAAAAAACCGTTAAAAACAGCCGGAGCCTAACCTCTGCTTGGAGAGTAGTATTTAGGGACATCAAGTGGAAAATGAAATGTTAAAAAAATATTGCAATTTGAAACCACCATCCATCAATTTGATATAAAAAAAACAACACTATAGGCTACCCCACCGATATAGGTGAACTATCATTGATCATGTTTTCGTTCCAGTCCCCTGGATGTCCGTGCTCTAAACGACAAGTTACTGTACCTGGAGAGAGCATTCATTGACCCACTAGGCCTGCCAGGACCACCCTTCCTCTGGTATGTTAGTCATGTAACATTATACATGTAATGTAACAGAACCATTCATGTTATATAACTAGTAAACACCATCAAGGCATAACAGTACATTAAGGTGCTTAACTAAGTTGAGAAAAGAAATGAGTGGTGCCTTTCCCAAGGGCCCAACATTGGACGAAACACCTTTTGACTCTGAGTCAGGAGAGCACCCCAAGTCCACAATGTCACTGATGATTCTTGAATGTGCTTTGATGCCAGGTATACATTGTGTTTGTATTTTTGTACATATGTGTGGTTGAACAGCATAAAGCAAGAAGCTATCAGTGGATTTCATGAATTTGGTATGTAGTTTAAGTCTTAAGATTTTTGGCCACATGGCAGCTTTCCTTGGTACTGCAGCAGAATTTCTTTTTCTGCATCTCCTGTTCTGGACAGGTTATGGTCATGACTTTGGGTGGTAGATAGCTTTTTAGCTTGGAAAGAAATGATGAACATGTAAGTTTGTGCTCTCTGGTGAGATGTTCTGGTGTGATTCTAAACATGACTGCCTTCCCTGCATGACCCCATGCAGGCATGTTGCGGCAGGATTCAGCAGGTTCAACTCCTCATCCGCTGCCTTCCCAAGTCTGACCGACGCCATCCTGGATGACAGCATCATGAATCCTGAACAACGTTTGGATGCCATCAACAAACGCCTGTCAGTCATAACGTTCATCATCCAATCAGCAGCTAGCATATTAACAGAAGCTGGAATGGAGTCATAGCTTGTATTCTGATGAAGATATCTGTTTTCACACTACCGATTGTAATGGAGTCCAGTCACTTTCTACCAGGACTGTCTCCAGCTTTAGCTATGTTTCTTTCCCATTCACTGTTTGACTTAATTCAAATTGCGACAATTCAATTGTTTCCTTTTATTCAAATTCACAAATTCACTGTTTGGGAGTCCAATTGTTGTTGCTTTTGTTGTTGAATGTAATTTAAAGCTGGCAAAAATGCATTTTCATCTACTTCATATGATGATTTTGGGACAAATGGAGTGAAATTTGTCCCGGGACGGAGGGAGGGTCCTCGAGACAATAATTTTTTTAATCATCTTTGGCAGAGACTGTTATTCATACGAGTTGAACTTCTTTATTAGGCACAATGATTGGAATGTACAAGCTATGTACATGTACATGTATGTAGTTGAAATGTGAATTCAAAGCCCCATGACACCATTGTATGATGCAATACATAGTCTGATAATATAATTACACTGTGTATACCATTGAATTGCAATTGCCATTAAATCTAGAGATCACAAAATATGCTTCTGTATGGTTGGTACTAGTGCATTCCTGAAAAGAACTGATTTGCTCAAAGAAGCTAAGTCACACTCTGATATCATATTCACCTATCTATTTCAAAGGCTATATCCTAATATCTCAACAAGATAAAATGTTAAAGTGCATGTATAGTTAGATAACAAAACAACAACATGTACAGATAGAAAAGAGAATACTAATAACAGCTTCAACTCAATGCTAGTGTGAGTGATTTCCAAACAGGGGCTTGGCTGGGCAGTTTGCTTGGACAGAAAGTATGACAGATAACATACACACAAATCACTCATGAGCATGAGCCAGAATCAGCTGGCCTGGCCCAAGTTTGAAAATGTGACCCTGGCATAACTGAAAACTATGCAGGTATCACTAAGTGTTGCCAGGGATGACTGTAGAGTTAGGCATCAGAATGGTGGTCCATTGATAATGATACTTTTGAGGTATGCAGTATGTTACAAAGCAGATCTCAGTCACTCTTTGATAATGAACCTCACCTCAGAAGACATACATGTATGACATACCCAAGTGCACTTAACTAATGATACAACTTTTTTAAAACTAACTGTGTCTCCTATCTACATACTGCATCTTGGATAAGGTACGTATACAGGAAAATAAACATTGTGCTTCTGAACAAATCAGGGTCGGATTCTCTCTTAGATTTCTCTCTTTGATCTAGATCTAGATTTCAGCTGAAATGATCCGACAAATTAACTTTAACAAATGAACGTAAATCTTAAATGCATCAGGGAACTGGTATTTTCATATTTTACAGATATACATTGTACAAGTACAATTTTCTATTGCAACAGACATGCCAGGAGAACATGATAAAAATAAGTTACCAATGTTTTTATCACCCATATGGAACATTAGATGTCCCTTGCCATCAGTTGATCCATAAAAAGGCTACAGTTGGCAGGTTTTTGCTAGGGTCTGCTGGGTATCCAGAAACATTTTTTTCCTAGGGCAAATGTCTTTAAAATCATTTGCTTCAGATACAAGCTGTAAAATCTCGTTGGTCATGGTCTGCTGCCCTCGAATACTGGCTCAGGTAAATGCCCCACATCCCCATTTTAACAGCTCTTGGAGCTACATGTAATATACTGTGATCAAGAAATGTTGAATTTCATTATTATCTAATATTTCTGCATAATTGTAAAGACATAAATGCAGTGCTTTCTGGTGTAAATGTAATAAATAAACTTGAGGCACTTCTAGATTTCATAAATCTCTATCTAAATCTAATAATAACACAGCAAGCTTAAGTAAAATGACAGCATGTTAAGAGGAATGTAACATCCATTGGCATGATACCGGTCGGTTTACTGCAATTTCTCAAGCAATGCTAATTTGGCAAATGATCAACGCATCATTTTCTCCAGTTACATGTTGCTGTTACAGCTTAGCTTTGCCACTTCTTCTGTGTAAATTGTTTTGTCTCTCTGGCCTGCTAAAAACATAATATTGTAATTGGAACACACCGCGGAATTGCACGGAGAACGGGCGCGTGGTTGGAAGAGGGTGCACTATACCGGTCGAACGAAACACGGCACAATTAACTGCCGCTATGTACCTTTATACATCCTCTGTTGTTCCTTTCTTTCCTGTTAGTAGTTGCACAAAACAAAAATCTGCATGAGCATACAAAAAGTCATGAGAAAATGGGCGTATACTGACAAGAATTTTCATTTAATTTTGGTCCGTCACAACCGCTATGACGTAAAACTTACTGCTGGCCGTAGCATTAAAAATGGCGGGAAAATGGCGGCGTACGTTCAATTTGACCCATTCAGCCGTAGATCCGGGCGATAATGCAACGGTTCCTCACACTTTTACACGAGTTGTAGGTCACCAAAAGAAATTCAAGATTGCTGTTGAATCATGCTCGTCTTGTGCCGTGAGCACATGTGATTATTATCTACAAATCTGGCGATGAACGTGACAGTGTGTTTGTCCCACGACGAGCTCGCCTGCCCCGAAAATGACCTGAAAACTTTTGGCCTTGTTGTCTTCGAATGCATTGTTATCGATGCTTTGTAAATTATGTATTGGACACCTAGATGTCTGAAGTGTGCAAACCTCAGAAATAACTATTGTTGCATGTGTAGATCTCTTTAAGTTCCACTATTTTTAATCGACCGGTATAAGGCTTATGACCGGTATTATGCCAATGCATGTTACATTGTATCTTGTTTCTTCTTATCAATCTTTGGCAAAATCCTTGATGGCCTCAGTTAGTATGGTCACTGGCCTTTGTGTTCCTGTTCAGGAAGAAAGACAAATGAATCATATATTTACTGTTGGGTAAATTATCAGTACCAAATGTGACTGCCATTACTGAACAGTTACTAACAGTTATATTTCAGTAACAGTTCAGTAAATCAGCCACTTTCATTCTTGTAATGTACCGGACAACAACATACTGGTAAGATTATCCTATGATCTTTATAATACTGAACTCTACTGTCAGTTTCTATCTGGACAGTACTGAAACTTGTATTAACTAACATGCTACAACAAAAATAGACCAATCTCTACTGCTGTCTACCTCTTACTATCAGCTGCTGTTCCTCTTTAACTGTCCCTGTTCCTCTAACTCAAAATGGCCATATAGAAAACTGTAGAAACTAGGATGACAAAGACTTTCTTAAACTGTTGAGGACAAGTATATCAGATTCTGCATTCAGAATCATTTAAAAAAAAATGAAGTAGCAAATATAAGAATGAATAGATAGAATTACTAAAGCCTAAATGAGAAATGATATAACGTAGTGCTACCAAATGTCATCCAATTTGGACCGACAGAGCCCATATCAGCTCTTCTACAAAGAGCAATGCATGGTCTCCAAATATGTAATCATACTGGGGTCTCTGGTGAATTATGCTAAAACAAATCTTTTGATGTACAAAATGTATCTTCTTTCATTATCAATATGCAGATGTACACATTAGTGAGTAGATACATTTCATGATAAGCGGCCTACATTGGGCAGTACACAAGGTATGTTAGTGCTACGTTACCAGTTTCCACTTGAGCAGCTTCATCCACTCATTAGCCTCCTCCTGGGTGTTGGCGTACATGTAGAACGTACGGCCGGGGAATGTCAGGCTGGAAAAAAAGTACAAGTCAGTAACGTTAAGAGTTATGCCATGTTGAATGGATTATATGAATGAATTCCACACCAGCATCAATTTTCATCCATTTCCAAAAGAAAAAAAGTTTTGGATCATACTGTAAAACATGCAGAGCAGTGGCAAAATGGCCACATTCCACATTGTCACACAACTAACCTGAAACAGTTGGACTTATTTTGGGTGAAGTCTGGGGCCACTCCTGTACATGTATTCAAGTCCAGTACTCTCAAGGCATCCGTGTCCTAAAAATCAACAACATAGCTCATGTCAGAGTAAGGGACAGAAAAGGAACAAGAAAAATGAGAGCATTGGTAATTCTTTCCTCAATAGCACCAGCTATATATAATGGGAATGTGACAAAAAATAACAAGGCAATCAGATATGGCATAATATCACCCCTTTGTCCATACTGCTTTGTGACACTTCCAGTACCACAGGTGCACACTAGCACACATGCATGTTCATATTGACACACAAGGAGTACTAAAATACTGTAAACTTAAAAGTTTGCAGTGATTTGATTTCGTGGTAAGCTATGATAAAGCTATTTAGTCACATATTGTAGCTACACTGTAATTGAAACACAAACGTCTTTACGGAGAGCCAGTTTGAAACCACCTCCCAGTGACTTGGCAAATTTACTACACAGAGTTGCCTCAAACACAGCACAATACTGTACATAACACAGCACATATATGTAGTGCTCAGACAAGAAGGTAGGCAGGCAAAAGATGGAAACAAAATTTTGCAGTGGTTTAAATTTGCACTGAAGAGGTCGCTGCACGAACATAAAACCTCCGCAAACTTAATTGCATTTACAGTACGATATGGTAACATACCAGTCTTGCTCTGAAGTACTTCATCTCATTTCCCTTCAGAACAAACCATCTGGTCTTCCACGACTGCATGAGAGGGACGAAAAATCAGAAACATTTCAGAAAATACACAACATCATTCTGTAGTATAACGACATAGACTAGTAGCATCAGCTCTCTGGAGATGCTCTTTATTTATCTATTTGTTTGTTTTTATTGCATATTTGGTAAACCAACTCAAGGCATCATACACCAGGTTTGTACTGAACAGTACAAGCTGCATACCCAAACAGATTTATTTGGTCCACTCACACCGGGGTGGACACATATTCTTTTCAAACAATTCTGGTGGCTTCTTTTACATGCTTGAGGTGTGGAAACTTTTTACCATCTTACCTTGAAATTAAACCCCTGCTTTGTAAGATATCCCTCCTTGGATGCAATCTGGAAAATAATAAAATAAAAGAGCTATGTAAAAGAAGTTCAAGCCAAAATTCAATTAAACGATCAAAATGTTTTATCTTTTGGCTTTACTAGTCTGGTCATATGTTGCTTGAGTATGACACTTGACAGTATGACAATCTTAATGATCTGAAGCAAATCTATCATCATCTTCAATGTTATACACATAATCATTGATTCTGCAACCAACGCATGATAAAATAACATCTGAAATAATTACTGAAAATTGCATGCATCAATACGTGTAAAGTCAAGAATGTCTTATTTGTCAAGTACCCATTAGATAGCTCACTACTTAAGACTTCTAATCTAAAAGAGACAGCAAAGTAACATTCATTTTTTTGCTGATGTAAAAAGGAATGATCAGACATGCCAGCAGTTAATAGAGCATTTACAAGAGTGCTTAGCAAGCATGTGCATGAATGTTATGAAATTAGTCTGAATTTGTAAGAAAATGCATGAATATCTATGCAAAAACACATGAATCTTATGCAAAATGCACAAATTACTATGCAAAGAGGCACTAATTACTATGCAAAATAAGGCGGGAATCTTATGGAAAACCATCTTCCCCTTGCCAATGTACAGCTGCAGTTCCTACCATAGGCTGCTGGAAAAATAGTAGATATTGGCCTGATAGACTGAATGATATGGCAGAGGAGTTATCTGTTTGTAGTGCAGTTTGCTTCCTATTTGCAAGATTTCTACGGCAACATAGCAAACAGTACAATCATGTGGCACATCATTCAGTCTGTTTGGCCAATTTCTAATATTTTTGTAGCAACCTATGGAATTTGGTATAGACTAGATATAAAGTCTAATTTAGCAAACTCAAAGGAATGATAAAATTAATGGCCCAATTTCCCTCCGTCTATACGGTGTCATAAAACATGGTTGGGTCCTATAATTTATAAACACTGTATACACCACTGAGTGAGTGAGTGGGCAGGTCATTAACCCTACTATCACCATCTGCCATTTGCCAATGTGGAGAGCAAATTCAGTAAACTCACAGGTATGATAACATTAATGGCCATTTTTTCCCCTATAAACCACCAAGTGGGCAGGTCACTGACCCTATAGACATCAGCCACTTGCTAATGTAGAGAGCAAATTTAGTAAACTCACAGGAATAGTCTTAGTCGAGGAGGAGTTGGCTACAGCTGGAGCTATGCCATCATGCTGCCCAAGAGACGCGTGGACGGTCACAGTATCGTATACGTCCGGTTCAAGCACATTACGGGAATAGGGGTGACGCAGCACTGTGAGAATGCCTACAGCCAGAAGTAAGAGTCAGATGCATTATGCTACCATACTTAATGCATGTACTAGGCATCTATCTGTGTGACCCCTGTGGAAGAAGATGCAATGGTTTAGACCTCTTGTTCATGCTGCATAGAGAAACAAAGGCTGACTCTTTTATGCCAAATAGCAATTACTCATTGACAAGCAACTGGACTGATTCTGTTATAAAATCATTGAATCACTGACAAGAACAGAAATTTCTGTGAAGTTCAAGGCCAGGCTTTTCATTTGATCATTTCAAAATTACCTTGTATGTTGACACACTGCACAACAGTGCACTTGTTTAATTGTAATATGATGTTTAAAATATGGTATCTTGAGGCATTTCAATTTTGCATCATTAAACTGTAACCCAAAAAAGATATTAATTTCCAGCACACATACATGCCATGGGTTCAGGGGACTTATGAACCACAGAACCTAATATGTGATCACATGCAATGATGAAGTCATCTCAATACAGGATATAGAAAGTGTTTGAATGAACGAGTCCATTTAAAATACTTGAGGCAGCATCTTCCATATGGATCACACCGACAGGTGCCCTTGTCATAAGGACTTACGGACGGAGCTCGAGTTTCGGCTCTAAGATCATCCTCTGTCTTTCCGGACTCCCAGTGCATGGAAATGCCCACCTGATCATACACGGGTGGTTCCATGACTTGACGAGGATAAGGGTGCCTCAATAATATAACCCAATTGCCTACAGGTGATTCAGAGGCAAGACAACGCAATTAGACTAAAATCAACAGAGTTATTAAACTCAGAAGGCACCAAAACTCATCAAAATTTAGGCTATGTTGAGTTGATTAGATGGCTGACATCAGCATATTGATTTTCATCCATTTCCAAAAAAAAAAGAAGATTTTCAACCGTACTGTAAATTCTACAAAGCATCTGGAAATTGAGCAAATATATGCTGTGAATTGCAAAAATATCAGAAAATGTATACATATGTCATAGAACGGCAAAGTCAATTCCAAAGTCAAGGAAGAAGATGTCAAAGAATGAAAATGAAGAACTGACTATAGTATACCATACTCTGTCTGTTTAGCAGATTTCCCAGAGGACATCATCCATATTACCAAATCAACATGGCATTACTGATGAAAAGAAAACTACAAGTTACATGTAGTATGAACCTGCTCATTACGGAAAAAGTGGGACCTTCTAGTATGTGCTTCTAAAAGAAGTCGAGCTCAGATTGTTTTCTATAGCAGTCCTTAGAATAGTCACTTCCTCAAATTGTCACCATTGTTATCTTGCACCTTTGCTATTATATATATATTCTTCTTTGGGATACTGTTCCATGTTGCAATCAGTCCTTTGCCAATCACTGGGAAATACAACTCATTACATGTATTTATTTTTTCATGAAAGTATCATAGCAAAAAAAACATGCAGTCACTTACAAACTAATCTCTAAATTTTGCATACACGATCTCGCGAGACAGAAACAGGTGCATGAGAGAGAAAAAGGTGCGAGAGAGAGATATGTGCGAGAGAAAATTAGGTGCGCCAGAGAGAAACCGGTGCGAGAGAGAAACAGGTGCGTGAGAGAGAAACAGGTGGGAGAGAGAGAAACAGGCGCGCAAGAGAGAAACTGGTGCGTGAAAGAGAAGCAGGTGCGCAAGTGAGAAGCAGGTGCGCAAGACAGAAACAGGTGCGCAAGAGAGAAACAGGTGCATGACAGAGAAACAAGTGCGCAAGAGAGAAACAGGTTCGCAAGTGGGAAACAGGTGCGCAAGAGAGAAGCAAATGCACAAGGGAGAAGCAGGTGTGCGAGAGAAACAGGTGCGCTAGAGAAACAGGTGCGAGAGTGAAAAACAGGTGCGCAAGAGAGAAACAGGTGCGCGAGAGAGAAACAGGTGCGCAAGAGAGAAACAGGTGCGCAAGAGAGAAACAGGTGCGTGAGAGAGAAACAGGTGCGCAAGAGAGAAACAGGTGCACATGAGAGAAACAGGTGCACATGAGACAAACAGGTGTGCAAGAGAGAAGCAGGTGCGCGAGACAGAAACAGGTTCACGAGAGAGAAACAGGTGAGCGAGACAGAAGCAGGTGCACGAGAGAGAAACAGGTGCGCATGAGAAAAGCAAGTGCAGGAGAGAGAAGCAGGTGCGCGACAGAAACAGGTGTGCATGAGAAACAGGTGCGTGAGAGAGAAGCAGGTGCGCAAGAGAGAAGCAGGTGCGCAAGACAGAAACAGGTGCGCAAGAGAGAAACAGGTGCGCAAGAGAGAAATGGGTGCGAGAGAGAAACAGGTGCAAGAGAGAAATAGGAGCAAGAGAGAAACAGGTGCGCAAGCAAAACAGGTGCTCGAGCGAAACAGGTGCGCGAGAGAGACAAGACTACATATTCTCTCATATTTTCTATAAGTAGAATACTTATTACCTGACTCTCCACCAATGAGAGGTTGGTTTGCAAAGTGCTCAACAAACTCTTGTAGAGACTGGAACACCCCCATTCCAAACTGATACTGCTTGCCATCCCATCCAATCTGGAAGTGTTTTACTGAGTCTTTGCACCTTAAAGAAACACCAAACACAGGCAGTGAACTTATAACATTCTGGATCTGAAAGTTAAACTATAATTTCCAGTACAAAAAATTCAACCCAGATTTTGGACTGACTGACAACTCCAGTCTTTGTCAAGGAATAAGCAATTCACTGTCTCTGTGACATCATGTTATGCAGATAGAACATGTGACTATGTGAGCAGTACATTTATGGCGCTACCCCTGTCATCTACATCAGGGCTTTACAACCATCCCTCAACAGAGACGGGGGCACCATAGGCTTTCTACAACTTATGATTCACTGCTCCCATGTCACATGTTTTGTGCATATTGTCAGAGAAGCAATGGATGGCTCATTCCTTGCCTTCAACCAACACGACTTTCAAGTTAAAACTTACAACATCTACACCCAGGATAGCAAAGTTTGTTGTGCAAAACCATGTGTCATAGATCTATTCAAGCTGGCAATTTAGTGACTGTCACCTTCCTCAGGGCAATTCTGACTGGTTCTATTATGTACTGTAGCTTATAGACATGGTCCCAAACATGAAGTATTGATACATATAAATCTGTAGATACATGGTAGGTAGTTCATGTGGAGATATGAAAAGAAATCAGCATTCTTGTGTTGAGGTTGAAAATGGTGTGAAAGTTTTCAGCTTACTTGACTGATAGTGAATATTCCCCAACTCGTGTGGCACTGGAGCGTAGAAGGTAGCTTCCATCCTCTGCATTCGCCATGAGGAGGGCTTCAGCCATGTGACGTGACAAGTCCCCATGGTACCAACTACACATTGGTATGATAACCAAAAGTTAAGTACGCAATAAAAGACCAAAGTGTGATTCTTTTTTCATTAGCTAGTAGTGCAATCCTGTGAGCTACATGTAATTTCAGCCAAGTATACTGGGTCACCCCAACTCTTTGCAATAAGTGTACATGTAACATTAGTTCACCTTTATCCGTTGGGTAACCTATATCTGTTGTGTTGCTAAACAGGGTATCCAGGAGTATTCAGTCGATGGACGGTAGTTTCAAATTGAACTATTTTAAAAATGTTACAGTTTGAAACTATCATCTGTAGGCTTAATTTCCCTAAATATATTGTTCTTAAAAAGAAGGGATAAAGGTTACCCTACGGATAAAGGTGAACTAGCGTTATGTGTTGGGTTCTTTTATGTACAAAGGTTTCATGCTATAAGCTCCCTAATAAACAAGGCTGCCGACTTTATATCTCCATCTGAAAGAACAATGTGATTCAGTTCCAGTTGTGTTATCTAAGACCTGGAAGTGAACATGGGTTGCTGGTTTCATGGAATATGAACCTGAGATGTGGCACAGTGGTACTGTGGCTCTACATTCAGACAGGACAACAGTAGCCCCATAAAACATCAAAGAGCCAACATGTTTTTTTTATGAGTCACCATAAACTTTCTCCACACTGTAAAACTATCATATAACTAGAGTTCGGCGACCTCATACCTCCATGAAAATTTAGAGCTTTCGTAAATTCCATGCAATTGACTAACACATTAACATAATTTATGCATGGTGTTGTTAATCATTGAATAACGTACACATGTCACAATGATAAAATTCCCATTATTAATCATAAAGTGGTTTTCAATTTTTGCATAAATTATGCAAATAAGTTCCTCATTACCATATTTGGTATCTGCTTATATTCCACCTATCATAATTAACATGTGTTACATGTATTGAGGTCCAGTTATTGAAAACAATGGAACTATACAATTTCCTCATTAATTATGCAAATAAAGTCCTCATTTGCATAACATGTATATCATTATGAACATCTTTGCCTAAGCTACCTGCATGCCTAAAATGCAGGCAATCCGTCGTTCCTTTCTGCAGTTATCCTCTTTGGAGTGTCTGGACAAAAACACCCCTGCAGTTCCAAAATTAAATGTTAGAGGGCTGAAACTTGCACCACTTGTTTATGGTGCTATAAGCTATTTATCACCTACATGTCAAGACCATAGCATGTCTGGAACAAGAGATACATTGAAAAAACTGCTATGATAGAATATTCTCATTAATTATGCAAATGTACTCCTATTTTGCATAATTAGTATCTTTTCTTGTAAAACATTGTCTAAGGTACCTACATACCAAAAATGATGAAAATCCGTTGCTCCCTTCTTGAGTTATCCTCTTCAGAAGTTTTTGACAAAAATGCCCCTGCTATAGCAAAACTAGACGCTAGGAGGTCCAAACTTATGTCATTTCTTCCTGAGCACAAGAGCTATCTGATACTCAATAATCGTGACCATAGCATGTTCAGAACACCTAGATAGCAAAACCGGAAGTTGCGCTGCAGTACCAAGGGGAGTCGCTAGGGGGCCCAAAATCTAATCATTTACAGCTTTCATCACACACTACCAACACACCAAGTATGAAACCAATCCACCCAGCCCTTCATGAGTTATGCTGACCACAAATATGCGGACACACAGACAGACACACAGACAGACAGACAGACACACACACAGACACACCAAAAACTATACCTCCATTTTTTCATGGAGGTAATTAATGAATGCCTTTCCACAAAGAAAATGGTCCGATTGTAGCAGGTAAGATAACAAATCCACAGCCAGGAGCAAATGTCTCAAATAGAAAAGCCATTGCTAATGTTTCCATGTGGCCTATAAACTTGCAAAATAAATGTGTATGGCAAAAAATAAGTGGTGGTGGTCAAAACTACCGGCACTCTTTGTGTCAAAATTCAGCCTTAACTTTAAACTTTCACTTTCATTTTCACTTACCCTCCTTTCGTTTTCGTTGAGGGTCATCTTTGTCATGGTAAATTATGAAATAAAAGGGACCACTACGGAGAAAGATCGTTTCAACGTCTGACCACTAGTTAACTTTCTAAGAAATGGTGGCGAACTTTAATGAAAGTCAAACATCGGGCATTAATTATGTGGCAGATGTAACGTATCAAGTTTCTATTTGCAACGACCGTAACTATCGTTAAACATTTATAAAAATGGTGGACTATTTTGAAAGATTCATGCTCCCATCAATCCTTGACACGGGATGACATGCAACGTTGTCAACATAGCCACTTAGAAAATAACACAAAAGTTCGAACAAAACAAAGACGAAACTGGGGAGGGGGGTGACGACGTGACTATCTTTTGAAGACATGCCACTTCCGGGTTGAAAAAAAATGCTCGTGTACAAACTACGTGTTGTATTCAGATGCCGTAGCTAATAAAATACGATCTCTGACCAATCATACAACATCTGTGTAAATTTGATCGCCTTAATCTCACGTTAACCCGGTATAATACTCACTCTAGCTGCTCTACTTCAAAGTTCCGCAACCCAGCCATCATTCCGTTGTCAGTTGTCCTAGTAGCCTCCGCAGCAGACTCTGCCACGGATAATTTTCTCTCTACTCAATGTTTCGTTTTCTATTGCCGACATCTACATTTGATATAGTGACTCCTGTTAATTCATCTTCATGCATTGTAGAAAAAGTTAGCCATGAAAAAATAGTCGCAATCAGCAGGAAAATAATTTGCAACGACCATCCACTGCAGGGACTGCTGACGAGACTAAAACCCACAGGTCTTTGCGAAACAGTTTCGTTTAGGGATAAATCATGTAGTATGCGGGTAATGCTCATAAGTATTCAAAATACATGATATGAATTCTACGATAGACCATAGGTACTTAAGACATATGTAATAATAAGCTTATTGATTGAAATATTTGAAAATATGAAATTTTCGATAAAACATGTGAACCCGAAGGCAACAGGCAGTGCATTGTCCCGTGGGTCACTACAGGTCACCACTTTCGCGCGCTTTTTGTGACAACAGTTCCACATGACCTAGTGGTGGCGTCCTTTCTCGTTGCATGCATATCGTAACCTTTCTTACAACATCTGCAGCACAATTTTGAAGCATTTCTCCGAATTTTTGCGACTTCTAACGTAGTGCAAACAAGTTGTGAAGATGGCGGGAAGATACATTTCTCCATACGAAGAGAAACGTTTGAAGAACATGGAGGAAAACAGACGAATTTTGGAGAGTCTGGGGTTGGTGGGGCCTGACTCGGTAAACTGTTTGATCTTTTGTTAGATATGAAGTGTTGTAAGAATTTAATTTCTTGTCTTCACATCGTGTGTCTGTGTGTTTGTAAAAGGGTTGAATTTCACGTATTAATTCTGGCGGTGTAACGTTACCTGTTTGTCTTGAGTATTACAATTTTTGGCAACGCCTTACAGACGGAGCCTCTAGCTATCTGTGAGATTGGATGTCTTTGCATTGGGGTTTACTTTTATCTCACGTATGGTCTTCTGAAAATTATGTTTGAAGTCCATGGATCAAACCTCAAGTCATGATATTTGTTGGTATGTGACTGCAATGTTGCGATTGCTATGCAATTAATTATAATTGAATGAATGGATGGATGGATGGATAAATGAATGGATGGATGTGAAACAAAAAGAGGGGCGAGTAGAACAGGAAGAAACAATATAAACAAATATCCTGACCGAACCCGGATCCTCAGGATCACAACACTAGCAGCGTAACTGACTGGCCAAAAAGCCTGAGAGGCGTTTGGCATGGTCAGTTAGCACAACTTGAATCCCCCACTGTTACAGATGGATGGATGGATGGATGAATGAGCTAAGTTCTGGTCATAACAAAAACATGTTTACAAACATTTTTGATCATGCAAATATCCTGTCATCATGCAAAACAAAATGTATAACGTTATATGTATATGTCTCTTGAATATAGGTGAAACCAAAAAGGGTAGTAAAAAAGAAGGCTCCAGTGAAGAGAAAGAAGGCCATTCGAGTGCACACTCCAGCCAAGAAGGTCATATTAGCTGAGGAGGAACAGGTGGATACAGAACAGGACGTCTTCACACCCACAAGGAGGTCAGCTAGGCTCCGTGGAAAGGTAAACGTATTTATTTATTTCATTCTATTAGTATATAAAGACGACTGGGCAGTCCCTTCAACGTATAAAAGTTGGTTTCCAAGAGGATCCAGTTTGTACATAAATGAGACATGTAACATACTGTCAGGAGGCAAAAGTGTACAAAAAGTGTACAACATTCAGCGTAAAAAATAAATCTGGCACATCAAATCAAAATTAATGTCCATTGGGGGAGGGTGGTAGAGGGGAGGTTGATAGATTTATCAATTGGTATAAACACTCTCATTGTTCCCCACCAGGCTGCCCCCTCATTACAGGAGCTAAGAACTGAGGTAGATGAAGAGTTAGAAGCAGAGAAGGACACTGGCTACAAACCAGTGCCTAAAGACAGACCCAATGTTTTTGGGGAAATCCCAGGTCAGTTTGTCTGAAAGTTTAACCTTTTCTTATTTGATAAGGAGTTACCTCAGATTAGGTGTCCAGAGTATTACTTACACTTGCATTACTAAATGCTAGTGTCATGTTTCCATACAGGGGCCTGGCAGTCTATTGACTAGGATGACAAGGAAGATATAAAGACAACAATAACACAGAAGGCAATTGTTAGTCATTAGCATAGTATGTGTTTATTTCTTGAAATAGACGTTTGTTTTTCGTTCCCAGCCTGGCCAGGCCCGGTTTGGAAATGTGACTTAAGGAAGAGAACAAAAAGTTTCTCCCATAGACATAATATAAGCATTGGCTGTCCACTCTGTTCTTGCACGTCACTATCCCTTTCATTTCACAATATGCTTTTCTTTTTCAGATTTTCCAGTTGGCACTTGGTTTGAGACAAGGATGGAGGCATGCCGAGCTGGGGTTCACAGGTAAATTATAAAGTCAGGACTACAGACATAGGATGGAGGTGTTCAATGAATGATTATCATCTGCACTACATTAATATAAACATACAGAGTATATTCAAAGTAGCCTAGGGGTGCACGAGAGGGAGCTACCACCTTAAATACCAAACCATATATGCCAGCACAGACACCTACAGATTTTTATTTTGTTCCTAGAAGAGGGTCTGCATGGGGTGGTCTTGGTAATGCTTAACGGTGAATTCGGGAGGCTTGGTAACGCTTAACGGTGAATTTAGGAGGCCCGGTAACGCTTAACGGTAAATTCAGGAGGAGTCACAAAGCATAACAGTAACATTGACGTTCATTCCTATTCGTACAACGCTAGATTAGTGTATCTCAATGGGTGAAAATGTCTGACAAATGGCATTGTGAGAAGGAAAAGTTGCCCAGAACCCAGAGGAATAACAGGAAGACTGTCCGCTGCCTCAATCAATCACATTCGCTTCCTGGGGCAATGTTCCCACCACAGAAGCGGCGGCAGCAAATTTCTTATGGGGGGATTGAACTATTGCTGACAAAATTTTCAGAACATGGGGCGCTGAAGGTGCAATTTCAACGCATCCTAGGGGGTCCGGGGGTATGTTCCCCCGAGAAATTTTTAAATCATGACACTCTGAAATGCTTTTTCCTGCAGTTTTCGGCAAATTTTGCCAACATATCTAGACTAATGACATTTTGATCTAAATATTACACATGGTTGTAGCTTTGACCTCCACCCCCGACATATTTTACCATTTCTAGCTCGGAAGGCACGAGGCATTGCAAGATAAGTCCGGGGAGATTTTAAAATCTGGATAGTCTGAAACGCCATTTACCGCAGTTTGAAAGACAAATTTTGCTGGCAGACGAAGCTGAATTAAATGACATTTTATTAGAGAGAAGTTTTTTTGGGGGGCGACGACCCACGGCCCCAACATTTCGCCATGTCGTCCTGAGCGCCCGGAAGGCGCAAGGTAGGTCCGGAGAAACCTCATTTTCTGCCTTCGAGTAAATGTTGCCTGAAACTAAGCTAAGTCTGACACTGAAATCTGTATAAGCGAAAAGGTTTTTGAGGGCGACGCTTGCGCAACATATCTTTATTAAGTTTAGCGCCGAAGGCCGGGAGGCTCGGCGAAATTTTGAAATCTGGACCCTTTGAAACGCCATTTCCTGCACTTGTCAGGGGCTCTATCTGGCATTTGACTTGTTACAAAGAATTTCTTGGTAACGCTTAACGGTGAATTCGGGATAACAAATAACGATTAACGTTGAATTAAAACGACCAATAACGCTTCACGAAGAATATACCTATAACGCTTAATGGTGAATTAAAGCGGGTCGGTAACGATTAACGGTAAATTAAAATGGCTCGTAACGGTTAACGGAAAAAGGCATGCAGACCCTCCTAGAACCATTCCAGAGTGGAATGCCCTGCCTGGCATGGAATGCCCTGCCTCCCACCCTTGAGTCTAATTCCATGCCAGGTGGGAGGCCTGCCCGCTTTAGCCCGGGACCTCAATTACACCACCCCCCCACCTTGCCCCTTGCGGGGATATTTGGGGGGGGAGAACCCATATGTAGATGTTCAGATTTCAATACACAGAAGTTAGGTTAGACAGGTAGGTAGGTTAGATTAAACAAGATATCACTGATGTATGCCTGTGAAGCTAGTGTGTTGCACCAAAGGGTTGTTGTGACTGATTGTTTTATTGACAGACCCACAGTTGCTGGTATCCATGGTAATGACTACGAGGGATGTTACTCCTTGGTGTTGTCGGGAGGTTACGAAGACGACCTGGACTACGGGGAGTGCTTCACCTACACCGGTGAAGGTTGGTCAGAAATGCCTATCTTAGTTACGCAGAATGTGTGGATAGACTTGTCAATAGTCATAAGTCATTTCATTGAGTGTTGTTGGAAAATGTAATGTCCATACTCAGCCAGGCAATCAACCTGGGTGGTGAATAGACGAAATTGAACCACACAAACTGCTTTTTCTCGAATCTGCGTATGATTGTCATTGCACATGTCATTAATGATACAACACCATTTGGCAACATTTCCCGAGCCTGGCCATATAAAAATGCATATGCATTCCATAGGAAACTACATGAAAAGTATTGATTCTATGTTGAGAACATTTACCCTTCATTGTGTAAAAACAACCACCTGACATCTAGTCTCTTTTTATGGCAATTAAAAACTGCAAGAGACACTGCCATGCTGCTTGCATACGACTGCACCACTCCAAACCTGAGTTTGTGTACTTCTTCCCTAACATGCAGCTGACAAAAATTACCTGCTAATTTCTCAGTTACAACCAAGCTTCCACCTCTTTGATGTTTTAGATCAGTTGGGCTGGCTAAAGTGGAATTTTCCACCGCTATAAACACACGTTCATGCTGACGTTTTATTTTTGGTACTAAATTTATCTTAAGGGTGCGCATGCAGAGTGATACATGAAAGAAACCTTGAGCCTCGCTCAAACCTTGACTGTCTATACAAATGTACTTCATTTCTCGTTTGATCCCACAGGTGGACGTGATCTGAAGGGAACAAAGGCCAACCCCAAGGTAGGGATGTGGTGCTGCTCTGTTGTAGCCAGGCACAAGTTGCAAAGAGAACTGATAGATTTCTGGCACATTTCTGTAACTTCTCACATGTGTAACGGACTCCAGAATGTCCACATCCTCTGGGAACCCCAAAACTGATGAAGCTTGTGAAGAAAGAAGTTTGGCAAAGTTATCTTCATGATAAATTCTTTAAGTGGTCAGGAAGGTTAAACAAATGACTGCACACACAGAGTATGGTATGCTGAACAATAGATTCTTCATATTTGTTCTTTCACATCTTCTTTGACTTTGGAATTGACTTTTCGTGTTGTCAGTTTGCATTCTTTTGCATTTGTATCCGTTTTCTGATATTTTTTGAAACGGACAAAAATAATGAAGTCACCATAGAGATGTCCTTCCAACATGTTCATATGACTGTTTCTCAGAACCTTCGCACTGCTCCACAGTCTAAAGACCAGACTCTGACTAGAGGTAAGTGTTGTCACCATCCTGCCATTATTCCATGTTGTAACGTATCGCTTCCAATAATTGCCTGATTTATTCAAAAGAAAATTCAGCTCTTCTAAAAAAAAACATGACTTAGTCCTCTATTCTCCCCTTGAAGGAAACTTGGCGTTAAGTGTCAGCGTGGAAACCCGTCAGCCAGTTCGGGTGATGAGAGGCTACAAGCTGGACAGCGCATTTGCCCCAGAGGAAGGGTACAGATATGATGGTAAGTATTTCACAACCGGTAATCAAATTATTTGTACGACCGCACCCCGACCCATGACTGTGTAACGCCCTAGTGTGAAGCTGTCGAAAGTTACCTGCTGATTTCTTGGTTACAAACAAGCTTCCACAGCTTTGATGTTTTAGATCAGTTGGGCTCGCTAAAAGGGAATTTCCCACTGCTATAAACATATGTTCATGCAGCCGTTTTCTTTTTTGCTTGGTACTCTTTAGAGTCTAATACTTCATTAGAGCATACACTCAGAGTGATACATGAATGAGACCTTAATTGTTCAAATGCAAACTTTTCTTTGTAATTAAGCTGTAATGACTAGAAGTGACTTTTTATTTTGCAGGTCTGTACTCAGTAGATAAGTTCTGGTTCACGACTGGGTTGTCAGGATTTGGGGTGTACAAGTTTGTGCTGAGTAGGTGTCCGGACCAAGCCCCCCCACCATGGACCCTACCTACACATGGAGAGAGCTCGGTAAGTTCTGAACAGTGCAGCTGATTTCTACATGTATCAACCTAAGCACTTTGGGCTTTGGGCAGGCACTGATCACGATCTGTCGTTTCGGTCTACATCAGTGTTCCACAAGTTTTTTTATGGTCCTCTCAATTTTGTTTGACGAAAAAATTTTGTTTGAATTTCACCACTCAGATGTGAGATCAAAAATTTTATGTCCCTCACCAGTGGCTGATAAATTTAAAAAACGTGAGCGTCGGCAGATTTTGCTAAGGTAGGTTGGGTCTAATTATTATATAAACCAACACTTCATCACCCGACAATGGAAAGTTTTTTGGCAGAAATACATGTACCAGGTCGGGTATCCAGACATAAAACATTTTTCCCTTATACTTGTGTCCCACCATGCTCTGTTCAGGGTTCTGATTCAGACACAAACAAGGCAGACAGTGACTCAGGCATCTCCATGGCAACAGGAACAGAGACAGACGCTGACTGAAGGATGCTGAATACAGGTTAATGTGCCTGGTTATATCCAATCATTATATATGTTTATTCCATGTTGTATCTACAGAGAAAGTTAGTGTCTATGACAAATATTGATACTGTTACGTCTACAGAAAACTCAGGTCCAGGTCTGATCCAGTTCCAGAGGATCAGGTCCAGGTCTATAGTAATACAGTTATCCTATATCCTATTTTGGAGAGCAAAACACGAGTACGAGTACAGTTATCAGGTCTCTTTGAGTGCTAGAAATCATGTTCAAATTGTATGATGGATGTAGATCTAATTGGTCCAACGATAGGTCCACAGATTTTTTCAGGTCTGTTCTTTTCAGGCTGTTCTAGCAAAAAATGAAGGTTTTGTGTACCATAGAGATAGATCTGTTATGATAGATAAATAAGTAATATGGATAGGGAATGATAATGGTAAGAAAGCTAGATGGATGGAATTTTAGTTATGGATAGATTACAGATAGAGCAGAAAGATAGATAGATAAAAAGATAGATAGTTCGTTGATTGATTGATTGATTGATTGATTCATTCATTCATTGCTATGGAAAATCATGAGCAAGAATGGTGAATACTAAGTTGACAACATTGTGCAACCATATGACAAAAAAATAACAATTCCTTTTTCCTATTTCAGGAGCCAGAGCTGTAGATGAATGTCAATTATTTTCACCCTGTTTGTAAAATTGTATGGGAAAGACCATGTGGGCTGTTGGGCTTAGGTGCAGTAAAGAAAAAAATGAAATAGTAGCATAGAACTCGCAATAATGTTGAAATGAAGTTTGAAATTAACAATTCCAACACTAGGACAACCTCTGTTAGGTATAAATGAAAGCATAGACTTTTAAGTAATTTTCAAAAAGTAGACAAGTTGTAACTCTAATTGTGTATAACTTAACGTACTTGGCCAGTAGTTAGGTGCAATTGCTTCCAAGTTTTGAAATGCACTGCCATGTTCTCAGTTCTCAGGTAAGGTGATGGGAAAATGCCTATAATGTAAAATAGTTAATCGGCATCTTTAATTGGGTTTAGATACTAGATCAAAGTTGAACTGTAATTTCCAATACAATGACATCTAACAACAGAGATGAACTTTTGAGTTAGAATTTCAATACCATGGTTTTTAGAGATATGTTGTGAAATTGTGATGTTGTCAAATGTTAGTCTTGTCTGAAGTTTTTCAATGGACAAGATCGTTTTTAAGATTCAAGTTGTCGGTTTCAGATCTTTAGTAAAATGTAATTACGTATTTTTGACAAATAAAATATGTTGAATTCATTCAGTTGTTGGTTCTGTAATTTTTATGTTCTTTAGGCCACACCAATTTAATTTCTTGGTTCACGGATTCGCTCGCTCCAATTTTTTGGAAAAAAAAAAAAAAAAAAGATTACCACTAATAAAAGTTATCTTCAACCAGTTTAGCTCAATGAAGAGCAATTCTTCCACTTGTTGTGACAGTGAAGACAGACAATATATACAATTCATTGTAAAAAATTCCCCTAGCTCTTTTCGACAAGCACAGTGATCAGTAGACCACAGCTTAATGTCCTGTCCTAAAGACTGTGACCCTGTCCAGAGTGTGCATGTCCGGTGTCTCATAACTTCTTGGTCCAGAGAAATAAACAGGTGTTTGTGGATGGTGCAATTGGTGAGCAATAGTATGTGTGTGTTGATTGCTTCAACTGTATTTATCAAATATAGAATTAATAATATTATGTGATTTATTAAATATAGAATTCAGCACCAAGGACAGGTTGCTTGCCCATGTCTAGTGTTTTAGCCTATGAATTCATGAATCAGACCTAATGCCTCATAAGTGGAGTGAAAATATGGGTATCAAACATTGCCGCATTTTGGAGAAAAAGAATGCAGAATTATTGAAAAGTAACACCCCTTGAAAGACTTAATCTGAAAAATGGACCATCCCTGCATGTATGCTGCAAACAATAGTCCTGCAGGTGGTGAATCACTGCAGATGACTAACAGTTCTGCTATAATTCTTTGAAAGCATTGTTACAGTAGTGCAAACAACAATCAGATACTCTGGTCAGTGAATTCTGAATCAACCATCTTATTGATAGTTTATTAAAATGCAGTAAATCATTTTTGCATCATACAATTTGCTGATAATATCAGCATTTTAGAAATAACTCCACATTGAGGTATACATGCTTTGACAGGCCTCTAGGGAACACACGGACATAAAAGAGCTTTTAAATAATAAATTAGTACCATTCATGGAAATGAAAGGGCTTGCGTGTTAAATCTGTTCCTCTTTATAACCGAAAAGGATTATGACCTTCAAATTCTGTTGGATTGCTAGGAGATGAAGAAAGATGTGGTCGTAATCGTGCTAAGTGCAAAGCATTGATGAGGCATACTGGTCTTATGCTTACGGTACGTCCGCCCTAAAGATGACGTTCAACTGACTTCAGCCCATTGTGTGTTCAAGTTCCTTCATGTAATTGTTTAGAGACAGGACTAGGTTCCATCTGAGGAAAGACAAAATAGGTAAGTGAATTGTTCCTCGCACATATCATAGACTACAAAGTAGGTAGATATCAGCACCTACAAAGCATGTGTTGGATTGTTTTGTGTTTGAGACTGTTGCCACAAACTATTAGTAAGAATGGGGTAACTTATATTTTAGTAAGTATTCTTACTAATATTACAAAATGCATACGATCCACCCTTTGAAAACATAGTACAAATTTTGAGGAATTCATACGATCCACTCCTAAGAAACAGTCGAATCTTTGGAATTCATATGATCCACTAATAATAAACATACGACTTTTACGGAATACACATGTGAGCCTTACTATTAGTAAAATCATATGAATTTCTTAAAACTTGAATTCCGTAGGATTTGTATATTTCTTAAAAGCGGATTGTATGCATCTGTAAAGTCCATGATACTTGTATGAATTTCGTAAAAGTCTTATAAATATTTAGCCACCCCTGTCCTTAAGTAATAAAATGCTGACAATGGAAAACAAAATGATCTTGAATAGTTTCTGTCACTGATTTATGTACATCATTATCAAACAAATATGACAATGGCTGTTGTATCACAAATGTCATGCTGAAGTTAACAAAATGTAACCTTTACATACACATAAAGCATTTGTAAAATACACGTAAAGGAGTACATTCATGAACAAATTGCATCTATACGCATGCTTTAATGCATACTGAAAGATGGGATTTCTTGCTATGTGTTCTCTAGCCATTGACAACATATCCATTCACCTGGAGCAAGCACCGTGAGCGTCTACGAGAAATGGTGGCATGATTTCTTGAAGATGTTGCTGAAAGTCATCCTAACTTTGGTACTGCAACTGGCTCAGTTTCTTGCCGGTAAGAATGGTTTAATCGTATCCTATCAGATGCTGTAAACTGTAAGTCATCACAGCTTGTGTTAGCTGTAGCCAGTTCAAACACGTCGTTATAAAACATTCATGTTCATTTTGTCATGGATTGTGCTATTACTCATTTTTCTGAGAGGACAACAATTGACACAGTAGTGGCCAAAAATTGGACATAAAAAACAAGGCAGATTTCAGGATCTTGCAGAAAATCTTACAAAGCAACCAAGTGCTATAAGGAACTTTGATCACTGCAGTTGCACCCTGGGGGATTCATTAGATTTAGCAGAAACAAACCTTATATTTACATCTTACAGATTACCACCATGGCTTTTTCCAAACCTTACACTCTAAGCACCTTACAGACACATGTGTACAGCTCATCAACCACCATAATTATCAGCACACAGGCTCTGAGAAAAAACGGAGGCTTTTTTCCAAACCTTTCACTTTACAGACACGGCTCATTAACCACCATGGTTAATGAGCCGTGTCTGTAAAGTGTAAGGTTAATGAGCCATGTTTGTAAGATGTAAAGTGTAAGGTTTTTTCTCTTGCAGCCTGTGAGCACTTAATGCTCTGAGATAAAAAGGAGGCTTTTTTCCAAACCTTACTTTTCATCTTACAAACACAGGTGCTGAAAAAATCAGGGATGATAGGTAGGGATAATGTTGGATTTCGAAGTGATCCAACAAATATCATATACAGTTTAACAATTAAATGCACTGGTATTTTCAACATCATTTCAAAATATTGCTGATCCAGAAATAGATTATGAAAGTACAATGTCTACTACACAGGTTACGTCAACTGTGGAAAGAGTAATCTGTTAACTGATTGTGAAATGAAAATTTGCTACTTGGAATTTTGTTGGGGTTTTTTCTTTCAGATGTCTAATCGAAACTTTTATGCCCTTCGGGCACGGTCAACAAAAAAGGTTAGGATAGGTAGGTTTTAGCTGGGATCGGTCGGGTAACTTTTTTTTTCCTAGGTGCTAGGCCTTGTCGTTTTTAGTGTAACATCTTATACATTGTCTAGTCATCTTCAATAATGTTTCAGTACGGGGAACGGCTTCTCCGCAATTTACCAACTTTGATGACTTTGATGGACTTGCACTGGCAGAGGACACGTACATTGGTTGAGTGTTAATTTTTACTACATTGTCCATCACTTATTAGGTTTCACCTGATGTAGTCCAATATGAAGTAATGCAATAAATTAGTAATGAGAAATGTTGATGAATAGCCTTAGATTGGATCTTATCTGTGCATTGTCATGCACTGTCACCAATGCAATATTGTTGTACAATAAAATCATTCATTATACGAGCAATCCCGATAACCTCACGGCTACGTCACATAATGCGGCTACAGACAAAAAGTGTGGTACAGTAGGGAGTAGTGTTACGTGCTGTTTGTCAAACTAATCATGTCAGCTAGTTATATGGTAAACTGTGCAAATGCAATCATAATGATATGCTTCAAATCATTTTTGTACAACTAAATGACAACTAAGTGATCTTGTATCTTGCATCTTGTATGTAAGATTTCTAGTTGATTATGAAGTTGCTGGATGTAAAAATATTATTTTCTTCATTGGCACTACCAGGGGCAACAGTCTTCACTTTGCAGGCCACAGATCCAGATCAAGACAATGTTTACTTCAGCATTGAGTCTGAGTTTCTAGGTGTTGACCAGGTCACCGGCCGGGTTATCCTGATCAAAGCGTTGGACAGGGAGGTAAGTCGTTTGAAGTATTTTTTGTAGCCAGTTTGCCCAGTTGGCAGCCACAACCAAACGCTAAGGTTGCCCTTGAACATATCAGGTTGCCGCAGGTCAAATATAATAATGAGCTCTGCAAGTGAATTTGGAAACTTTCAGGTTTTCAATTATTTAACTTAAGCATTTGCCGATTTGGGTGGTGCCAGCAAAATTGATCAAAACACAGATTCTAAAGATAATGCCGTACCACCGAATGGCTAGAAACCAGTGAATAAATTGAATAAATAATGGAGGAAAATTGAAAAGAAAGATCTTTTATTTGGAAGTCAGGACAATAGCTCAAATATTTTATTCTTCATGCTGAGCCTGATCTATTAGGTCTTCGTTAATTTGATCATTGGTGCATATAGTGGTTGGTCGCTCGCACGACATAGCGTAGTGTGTGAGTTTGATAATGCATCATGCCAAACAAAATGTAGTAGTGCGATGCAACCTGGATGCTGTCTGAAACTTCTACTAATTTCCAAATCTCGTTGAAAACTGGTACCTTGTGTGTCTTACCACCTGGATGTCTAACCGTCATCACCTCTTATGTGGAACTATGTAGAAAGAGGACAGCTTTGAAGTAAGAGTTACTGCCACAGACAACTCACCAGCTCTCAACTCCGTAAGTACATCTGTATTTTCTTTAATACTACTACAAAGGCTATTTTTACATGGAGGTCAAACTGGTAAAAATCCGTCTTTAGTGTTGCTAGTGGTATCAAAGATTTTATGATAACTAAATCATTTCTGGGATAGACCTGAGTATGGACTGTCATAGGTGCACTAGGTATGTCAGAAATCACCAGTAACATTTCACTAGTGTCCAGACAGTAATCAATAGCAAGATCTCAGTATCAAAGACTCATACAACGACTAGGATAGCTTTAAGTACTCGTCAGCTGTATGATAGGAGTGATGGTATTTAGACTCATATAACGACTAGGAAAAATTAGCTTTAGCTAAAGTTTAGGTACTTGTCCTCTGTATTACAGCAGTAACAGCGAAGCTGATTTATTGAAATGTCACTAAAATGTGACTGTCGGTATCTGATAGTTTCCTAAGGGTGTGGACTGTGTGATAATGTCAGAAAATTGTTGACGATAGTTTTTCTTTTGCAATTCAACTAGTTCTTGTATTGCTGCATTCAGTATCATTCCAGCATGAGATGTTGACGACACAACACAAAATTTGCAAAGCCATTGTTCCCTAGCCTGACTAAATCAAGCTTCTGGCTACCTTTCCACTAGTCAGAGCCTACATAGAAGCTTGATGGCCAATTGGAGCACCCTTATCCTGCTGTTGATTTATGTGTATGTGCTTAACTTTACATGGGCCAATTATTGCCAGACTGAGAACTGTCTTGACAGAATGCTAAGATTAAATCATATCTTTATGCAATGTTGATAATTTTCAGGTCTCCTACCTTGCAACCATCAGGGTATCAGATGTCAATGATAATGACCCCAAGTTTCTGTCCACTCCCTACATTGTCACACTTGATGAGGTAGGAAACTTATGTTACATGTATTTTTTTCTTCTGAGGAAATGAACTAAATGTCTTGTTTTCTCTGAATGAAAGCTCATCTGTGTTGGTAGAGTCCATAGAATCCATGAGTTGCTTTCTTTTGGGTTGGATCAAAACTTAAACTTAACAACTATTTTCTTTTGATGAATGTGATAACCGTTAAATTAACATTTCTCAATTACCTTGAAGAAGAATAGTATAGAATCTGTGGATCTTTTTCCATCTGCTGGATGGAAAATCAACCTAACATACATATTTGTATGAATGTTCATCTTTGAAGGTAAACCGTCATTTCAGCACACAATTGCAAAGCACTCAACATCAAACTTTCAGCCCGTCCTCTGACCCTCCTGTGATGGGGGCCGATATCAACTACTGGTTGCCATTGACCTGTCTTTAATGACACACTTCTGTTCAGGTTACGTGACATGGGCTTTGGGTCATTTCAACTTGAGAAGTGTTAGAGGATTGACTGAAAGCTTATTTGTAAGTGAGAGATAAAGCTTTAAAGTGTCTTGTTCCTTTGTCTGCCTGTTGTAGGATTACAGAGTTGGCTTTCCTGTCTTCCTGGGCATTGAGGTGGAAGATCCGGATTCAGGGCCTGGTGGGGCATACCAATTTTCCTGTGGAGGGGTGAGCATACATATGTTGGATATTTTCCTTTTAGACACAACACAGCTTTTATATTTCTTTAATATAAGTTGATGGATTTCCTACTTTCCCAATTTTCAACAGTCTATACTACTGGTAATTATTTTTCAGGAAGAGAATAAGACATGAAAACACACTCAGACTATAGGGCCGTGTTGATTGGATTATATTGAATGACATCAGGACATGCATTAATTTTTTACTATACTGCATATTGTACAACAGCTGCAAAATGAGCAAACATGCAGTATATCGCAAAAGAAATATCAGAAAATAGGTAGTAATGTAGAATGCCAACGTCAGTACCAAAGTCAAAGAAGGATATTTGAGAAGTGATGAATCTGTTGTCTACATACTCCAGGTGTTTAGTTTTCAACTTCCCTAACCACTTCATATAGAAGGCAACTTTGTTGGGGGAACAAACTTTTTATTTGCACACTCGCATCAGTTTTGGGGTTACCAGAGGATGTCATCCATATAATCAGATCAATATTGCCTAGGCATACAATAAACAGTAATGTTATTGCCTGTGTTTTCCAGGGATGTGACTGGTTTGATATTGACCCAATCTCTGGGCTGATCCTGCTCAGTAAACCACTGGACTATGAGTTCCTGCCTGCCTATTGGATGCTCATCAACTGCACTGTAAGTTCAAACATTTAAAAACAATGGATATTGTTGGGTTCTACTATCCGTGCATGGTCACTGCAATGTTGGACCTAATAGCAAAAATAATAAAAGAATATACATCATCAATACTATCACTAACTGTAACCAGTAACAATTTTTTGGGCATATTATCATTATCATTATCATTATCATGAATTTGTTTGACACAAGGACATTGATAATTTTGGCTAAGTTGTTGTCTTTCTAGAAATTACTACTCTTTGAGATGAAAAATATATCTAAAGATCTGTCCTGCCGCTTGCTACTTCCAGTAACCACGGTGACAGTTGTCTGGTCCTGGTTATTGACCTTATTTGTTTGGAATGGAAGAAGTAGGAAAACAGGGCAAAAATAATGTTTATTTTCAGTGAAGGTGAACATTATTACTTTAAGAGCAAAGTGTTTTTCCTGTGTATACTGCAGGATGGGGGTGGTCGGACCAGCTCAACTATCTTGTTGGTCCATGTTAAAGACACTGAAGATGAACCACCTGTGTTTGAGGTGGGGACATATGAAGTCACCCTACAAGAAAACGTGCCTGTGGTAAGTATTTCACAGTAACAGGACAGGCCTATTTTATGTGTGGATAGTGTTCAGCACCAAGGACAGGCTTGTTTCATGTGTGGATAGTGTTCAGCACCAAGAACAGACCTGTTACTATGTGTAGATAGTGTTCAGCACCATGGACAGGCTTGTTTTATGCGTGGATAGTGTTCAGCACCAAGAACAGACCTGTTACTACATGTGAGCAGTGTTCAGCACCAAGGACAGGCCGGTTACTATGTGTAGATAGTGTTCAGCACCAAGGACAGGCTTGTTTTATGTGTGAATAGTGTTCAGCACCAAGAACAGACCTGTTACTACATGTGAGTAGTGTTCAGCACCAAGGACAGGCCTGTTACTATGTGTAGATAGTGTTCAGCACCAAGGACAGGCTTGTTTTATGTGTGAATAGTGTTCAGCACCAAGAACAGACCTGTTACTACATGTGAGTAGTGTTCAGCACCAAGGACAGGTCTGTTACTATGTGTAGATAGTGTTCAGCACCAAAGACAGGCTTGTTTTATGTGTGAATAGTGTTCAGCACCAAGAACAGACCTGTTACTACATGTGAGTAGTGTTCAGCACCAAGGACAGGCCTGTTACTATGTGTGGAACATGTTCAGTACCAAGGACAGGTCTGTTACTATGTGTGGATAGTGGTCAGCAACAAGGACAAACCTGTTTATCAGTATGAATGGTGTTAAGCATAAAAGTCAGGCCTGTTCCTTTCTGTAGATAGTATTCAGGACCAGGGATAGAGTTGTTCATATTTGTAGATAGTGTTTACCATACAGGACAGACCTGTTCCTACATTGGGATGACAGGCAATACTCTAAAGGTCTTTATGTAGCACAAAATGTATAACACTTATTTGCATAAGAGCATAGTCATAACGTTCATGTATGTTGCTTCCAGGGCTTTTCAGTTGTGACAACTGCTGCTGTTGATGGAGACAGGGGAGTGGACAATCCCATTGGCTATTCAATTAGCGGAGGAAGTAAGTAGGTCACGAGATATCGTACACTGACTTGATATCACATTGAGAAACCCTACACCAAGACTCCACTGAAATTGTGATTTTTGATTAGAATAATAGAAATCTTTAACTGACCACTTCAGCTTGTTCCATAAGCGCATCAATCTTTGTGCCTTTCCATGGACCATACTGTAAATCATACAAAGCAGTTGCAGTGTGAGCCGTACATGGCAAAAAATTTTGCAAAATCGATGCTAATGCTGAATTGAAAGAATATGAAAGGATAAAAATAAAGAATCTGTTGTTCTGTACATCATACTATGTGTGTTAAGTCATTTGTCCTTCTTGACCACTTAGATTTTATGATTAAAGCAATATTTTTTCTTGCCAAACTTTTATATTTGCATGCTCGCATGAGTATGCAATCCATAAAACTGCTTTAACATGGCTTTATTATGAAATTGGTTTACTATAATTATAAGAATCATACAGTGTACAACTTCCAGTAACACTACTCTATTCTATTTTCCACAGATGATGGAAATTTTTTCCTAATCAGAGCTACAACAGGAGAGATTACAGTAGCCCGTCCACTTGACAGGGATGCCTACTTGGATAAGTTTGGCATATGGCAGCTGACAGTTACAGTAAGACACTTTTTAAAGTCCTGTCTTTCATATTATATATGGTTATGGTTGCTTGAATACTCCAGAGCTTAATTTATGCAGTGAAAACCTCAAAATTCATTCTTAATAGTTCTTCAGTCTTGGGTTGAATTTCAGGTAGCTTGTTCAGTCCAGTGGTTAGCAACTCTGCTTCTGGAACTAGAAGCCATGAGTTTGATTCTGGCTGTGTCGCTCAACCAACATACACAATATACCAGAAAGGATTGTTGTCCTTTAGGACGGAATGATAGGCCATGGTCCATCATTGTGCTAGTAAAAAAAAAAGCAAGGGGATTTTTCCTGGTACAATTTTTTCATGCAATTTCCACACTGTATTTTTTAATGTGGATTTGTGTGTCCATGAAGCCTGATAACTCACATGTACTTTTAGGCAACAGAGGACAAGAATGGCTTGCCGGGACAGGCCACTTCCACCATTGTTACCATCACCATTGAAGATGTAAATGATGAGGCACCCACTTTTGACCATCGCTCCTACACTGCGACCTTCCCAGAGAACTACCCTGAAGGTGTCCCCCTCCCCAACCTAAACATCTTTGTGGCAGACCTGGATGAAGTAAGGATTTCCATACAATCTCCTGTCAATCATCTCACATTGCAAGAGTGAATTTTTCCATTTGTGTACTGAACTGATAAGTCATATTAAGTCATATGACGGACTGTTCTCCAATTTAAAAATTTGTTCTCGCTCTGATTTTTTCCTGATTTCCTGAGTTTTATGCACAGTCATGTGTTGTCGGCAATGGGTCAAAGTTTATTGTTACTTACACCATGCATGCTGCTAATAATTGTCATAACTGGGGTTGTATTTAAAGAACTTGATTAAGCTGTAGGACTTTGTGTTATTGTCCATCAGGGTGCTAACAGTAAACTGCAGATCTACCTGGACGATGACTGGGGAGCATTTACAGTCACTCCGAGTGAACTGGAGGGGTCAGCAGATATCCAAGTCTACATCACCAACTCCACAGTACTGGACTATGAGACCATGGATAACTTCACACTCAGGGTAAGGCAGGGAAACAGGCCTATATAGGGCTAGGGAGTACTGTTAGCATTATCCTAGGGTCACATTTGTAATCTGGGGCCTGGCACAGCAGTTTTGGGAAACAAACAGTATCATACAAAAGACAACAAAACACGCAAAATGAACAAAAATATTCTAGAGCATAACTTGCGAATACATAATTTATTTATTGACACTTTACAGCTACTGTAGCGGTGAGGGTGGTTATGGCTTGATACATGTACATGTAATGTAAGGAAATTTAATTGATTTTATGCCAAGCATGTCCAGAAGGACTAAGTCAAAATAAAGAAATCAAAATTCATTTCAGATTGTTGCTGTGGAATCAGACACAAATGAGCAGTTCTCTGACTCAGCGCTGGTGACTATCCTGCTGGAGGACCAGAATGACAATGCACCGATCTTCAACCATGCCATGTATAGGGGGGAAGTCAGCGAGGCAGCTGTCCCTGACACCTATGTTACAGCTGTGTTGGTAAGTATGCTACACTGTACTTGAAGATAACATTAATGCATATTGACTTTATCACATATCAATGATATCCTCTGGGAACCCCAAAGGTGATGCACGAGTTGGAAAAGAAAGTTGGTCAGGTTATGAAATTGGTCAGGAGGGTTCACACCTCACAGGGGTGCTGTTTTTGACTGTGTTCTGTGTGTTTCACCCATAACTCATGGTCATTTTGATGGGTTTGTATGAGTTTTGGTATGTAGGTACTTAATGGAAGTCCTGAAGAGATTTTGAGCCCCCCTAGCAGTATTTACAGGTACTGCAGCATTATAACCTGACACCCCCACCCTGAAAGAGGGTGGTGTCATCCATGGACAGCTGGTCAGTCAACTGCCATAGAATGGTGACGGCCAATGACCCCTTATTGTAGGGAGAAAGGAAGAAGGGAAGGGGAGGATCACCTGACAGCTAGAGCTATGGCATTAGGAAATTCACAAAATCTAGGTATTTCAGGAGGTATGAGATCATTGATTTCTTGTTTGGCCAATGTACTGAGATCTAAAACCTATTTTGGGGTAATATCTATTTCCAGGCAATGGACTATGACACAGTGCTTGAATATAGGACAATCCAGTATTCTCTGCATGGAGCTGGATCAGACAGGTTGGTAACTCCCTATTGTTTAACACAATGGATTTTCTTAAAAGTACAATAATTAAGCAGTTTATTCTTTAATACAATGCTTTATTTCATATCTTTTGTATCTATAATTTCATAGTTGACACTTTGCTGTCATCTTTGAAGGTGTTTAAAATACCTTCAAAGATGACATTAGGCAAACTTGAAACTGGTGTGGCTTAGGTATTATAAAATAATATAAGAGAACTTTTGTATAAAAATGGCATTAACATTTATTTATCTAGTATATCTTCCTTTGATTTTGCAGATTTGCCATTGACCCCATCTCTGGGATTATCACGCTGGCTGGATCCCTGGATTACGAGGATAATCCCAAATATTACCTGATTGCACAAGCCGAAGATGGACCCGGCCTGATCACCACTGTCCCAGTGGAGATCACAGTCCTGGACTATAACGATGTCCAGCCAATTTTTCTGATTGACGAATATCAGGTGTATATAGAAGAAAACAGTCTAGACATGCCTCAATGGATGTTTGTCCATGTGAGTACTAATACAAACCTCTTTTATATCCAATTTTCATTTTCATTTGAAATCTATGGCCTGTTATGTCCTGCAATTGTCATACAATTGCAAACTGAAGGCATTCTTGGGAGAGCCATGTATGTGCCCTGTCTTGTTATGGAAGAGGCTGTCTTAGAGCCTTGCTGGTTTGCTCTGTCACAGCCTACTTGAAACTTGTATGGCATCAAAATTAAACAATGGTCTATGACATCATAATATATACATGAACATGCACACAGGCAATGAATATATGGTAAAAACTAATCCAATTATTATGTAGGTAACATGAACTCTCATAACAATACCTCGTACCTAAGACATCTATGATTTAAAAAGCAGCGCCATTGAGGCCATCTCAAGAATGTCTAACTTGAAGATATTGATATCTTAAGTGTGCATACTGATGCAGCATTTGCATATAACTGTTATTAGATTGCTTTGAATTCACCATCTTCTGAAATGTGGTACTCTTTCAATAAGTGGTGGAATTGAGTGTCAATGCTTAAGTCATTGTTCATTTTCTCTGATTAAAATCTTATAACGTTACATGTAGCTTTTTTTCAGTTTGCAATTTTCCCACATATTTGTCATTTTGTTCAAAAACTTCATATAAAACAAACCATGTACCTTTTTGGTGTTTGTCTAGGCCACCGACTATGATGGCTCAGAACTGAACAACAGAATAGAGAGTTACACTCTGTCCAACACCACCAACTTTGCCAGCCACTTCGGCATTGGACAGACATCAGGACTCCTGTCAATCATTCAGGCTGTTGACTATGAAGATGTTATATTCACCAATGGGAAGCCAGAGATTCATCTTGAGGTGACTGCAAAGGATAGCGGCACACCAGCACTCAGTGCCATGGCTAATGTCACTGTGTTCATCATGGTATGCTTTAGGAATCTCGACTATTGGAGCCTAACTATGTTACTTAAAAAGGAAAGATAAAGGTAGCCCTGTGGCCATTTTTAGTCCATAGGGGCAGTGTAGTGAGGGATGCTGCGTACAAAGACCATCTTAGTGGAAGGAATACACACAGTTTGTTTACAACTGTAATGTAGTCCGTAAAACTTGGCCTTGGTTACCCCCACAAATAAAAGTGACCTAGCATTATGTAAAAGAATGTTACATGAAAACAGCTTCAAAATCTGAAATTTTCATGAAATCCAAAGTCTGCTTCATGACTTTGAAAGTCGTTTAGTAGACATCAATTTATAATACAGCTAAGGAAACAAGGGGTCACATTAAATGTTGTCATCAGTATCTATGCTCATTATTTCTGGTGCAGGACATGAATGACAATACACCTGTGTTTGAGGAAGATGAGTACAGAGTAGAGATTGCAGAAGTGGTTGAAGCAGGTGAGAATTTGGGTTCATTTGTTCAACCTTCAGTTGTAGACTTGTCTGCTTCTGCTGGTACTCTTTTAGTCAGAATGTTGCTCTCTGTTATGAAACTGTACTTAACAATCTAGATATACACACAAAGTAACAGTTCCTCGAGAAACAAGTTAAAATTTGGAAATGGTGAGACATTTCAGACAACATCTGCCTGAGTGACATTTGCATATGATCCTTATGAGTTGATACGTTTGACATAGTCATCAAGCTTTTCTAGTTAGATGTGCTTGTATGGAATTGTTCTTCCAGTTCATTCTAGTCATGCTAAAGAACAGTGATGGGTGTCACTCGTAACGTCCGGAAGTAAATCTTTGATTTTTTATACATTAGAGATAAAATTGTCATTAAATAAGATGGCCTAACGTTAGCTGTGCTTGTCCAGATCTTTGAACAGTAAGCCTTCAGAATGACACGTTGCTGTTTGAACCCATGTAGGTGCGACCATTGTCCAGGTGCGTGCCACAGATGCTGACTCTGGGCCCAACCAGGCGCTGGTTTACTCCCTGGTTGGGGAACACAGCCAGCTGTTTTCCATCGAACCCAGGACAGGACTGGTCACAGTGGCTGCTGGTAGGCTATTGTTGTATAATTGGTGTTAGCATTCATGTACACATTCATGTACACATTTAGCCTGATAGCCACACCTATTAATATTATACACTCTCCCCAGACACTGGCTATTAAGAAATACGACCTGTCAGTACAGGTTAAAATGGTCCTGCTTCTTGTGGCTAGTACATCTGAGGCTACATGTACTAGCCACGTTGCTTATCCAGAATGCATCCCGATGAAAGCACATCCTGGATGCATGGTGCTTTGCTTGCTAAGTGTTCTGAATATCCAGGATGTGCCTCATCTTGGATAGAAGCACATTTTGGATACAGCAAATGTCCGGTATATATAATGAAATAAAATATCCTCAGTTTTGTATTCTAACTTGTACTGACTATTGTTCCTGACAGGCAGCCAGTTTGACCAGGACTTAGTGGATGAATACCGCCTGCTCGTGATTGCCACAGACTTTGGTGCACCAGCAAGGTCTGGTACGGTCAACCTGGTCATCAGGGTCCTAGAGGGCAACAATAAGGCACCAACATTCTTTCAACCTTTCATCAGGTACTGTATAGAAGTTATAGGTTATATATCTGGTAGAAGTAGTGGAAAAAAATTTCATTGATACGTGAGAGGTTATCAATGCATCCTGCACCTCATCAAGAAATAAGATGCACAACTCCAATTTGGGGCCCAATTGTATAGTATGCAGCTGCTACTCCTAAGCAAGCATCTTGCTTCCAATTAATCATTCATGACCTTGTTGTGCCTAGTGGAAAATAGGACAGCATGTTTCCTTGCTGTTTGTGTAGCAGGGTATCTTTTTATAAGGAGGGCCGGGGTTGCACATCCTCAAACATGGGATCCCCATCTTACGTCTCATCTGAAAGATGGTTGCAACCCTAATAAAGATGTCTGCAGGGTGAAGACATCTGGGATTTGAACCAGGGTCTCCCAGTTACCAACATATGCTTACGATATTAAATCCATACGATAGATCAATCTCTAAATGGCCCCTTCATCATTATCTCATTATTTTCTGCTCCAGTGCTGCAGTACTGGAGGACACCATGGTGGGCTGGCAGGTGGCGCAGTTGAACGCCAGTGATGCAGACAACACGTCTGATGTCCAGTTCCTGCCTATCAGGCCGTACTTTGTCAGGGCCTGGAATGGAGCCATTCTCAACAACTCTGTCTTCACTGGTACAAACCAGACGTTTGAGGTTGGTTGCACCTACTCATTGTCATCACAACAAACCCATTTTAACAATGAATGATAGAAATTGTTAAGCTTGTTTACTGTCCATGTAACCACCATTTAAAGGTGAAGAAAGAAACAAGTAGAGAAAAGGGTTAAGAGCTAAATTTCTAATGTGTCTTGAAACTAGCAGGCCAGAACTGGATAGAAATTGTAAATGGTCAGACGTTCCAGACGGCATCTGCTGTCTTTTTTCAGTGACTCAAAGGGAATCTTGGATTAAAAGGTTTGTACAAAATTGTGAATTGATGTCAGTTTTCTATGTGGTGCTGAATGTTTTGTGGTTGTTAGGATTGGTTTGAAGTGGACTCTACCACTGGTGTGGTGACAGTGGGGAGGGAGCTGGACAGGGAAACAGCGGCCATGTTTGAGCTCACTGTTCTAGCTGTTGATGCTGAGGCCGAAACCTCAGGACAAACTGCAACAGGTAAGCATGCGACACAGTACTTGTTCTTTCTTTAAAATCTCTGAGATCTGTTAGTAATAGCTTGCCTTTAGTGCTTATCCTGTTTTATAGGTAGAACTTTGGTGCCCAAACTGCAAAATGCAATTACTCTCAATTTCCATTCTGTCAAAGTCAGTGTACATATTTCAAGATGTTATCATGACACAACAATTATCTCTTAAACCAACACTTAATGCAAAGGCCTCTCCATATGTGGAAGATGTATTAGTCAGGGTTAACTCCTAAACTTTTTGTATATATATGTATAGTGGTGGCATGAATAAGATTACTTGAGTGCACCACCACTACGTCTGTCGTGTCTGCCAAAGTGAATAATGAAGAAAAAAAACCTAAAAGCCACACCTTTGAAAATAAGGAAAATTCTATTAGTCATTTTGTACAGCATGCAAAATCTGGACATGTTTCTTCTATCTTAAAAGTGACATCCACTGCCTCTGACTTCAAATTTATCCAAACTACAGCTCTGGTTGCCATTTTCATTGAGGATAGGAATGACAACCCCCCAGTGTTCATGTCCCCCCATACCCCCGACACTCCTTACTACCACCTGTCCATGTTGGAGGAGACAAGCCATGGCATCTCTGTTCTCACCATCAGTGCAGAAGATCCCGACTCACCTTGGACTATCATCAACTACCAGTTAGTCTGGCACAATGAAGGCTACTTTGCCATAGACAATGTAACAGGTGAGTGACGTGTACATGTGACATGCAAAGGAAAATCTTAGATTTACAATTAGAGTTCAAATATTGGGCTGAAAAGAAAATTCTTCCGCTGTTGCTGAGGCTACACAGTACTATAACTGTAGCTATGGATGGTTAGGTGGATTGTAGCTCTAGAACATTGTACAGTCATGTTACAAATGTGCAAGTGCATGGTGCTGAAATGCCTTCATTGCAAGTGCATGGTGCTGAAATGCCTTCATTGCAAGTGCATGGTGCTGAAATGCCATGCTTAGCAAGTGCATGGTGCTGAAATTGCCTTTATTGCAAGTGCATGGTGCTGAAATGCCTTCCTTAGCAAGTACATGGTGCTGAAATGCCTTTTTTCGAGTACATCGTGCTGAAATGCCTTCGTTGCAAATGCATGGAGCTCAATTGCCTTATTTGCAAGTGCATGGTGGTGAAATGCCTTTGTTTAGCAAGTGCATGGTGCTGAAAAGCCTTCCTTTGCATGTACATGGTGCTGAGATGCCTTTTCTGCTGCAAGTACATGGTGCTGAGATGCCTTTTCTGCAAGTACATGGTGCTGAGATGCCTTTTCTGCAAGTACATGGTGCTGAAATGCCTGTTTTGCAACTACATGGAGCTAAGATGCCTTTTTTGCAAGTACATGGTGCTGAAATACTTTTTTTGTAAGTGCATGGTGCTGACATGCCTTCATTGGTAGAGGAAGGCATATCATCAGCAAAAAAAGGTTTTAAAGAAATTTTAATTCCTGGAAAAGAGGGTATAATAAAGATCTTAACCCACACTGCAAGCACATACTAATTACCTCACCAGGATTGTGTCCAGTATACACTTGTTTGTCTTGAGACTTTTTGTCATGTTCCCTCCCCAGGTGTAGTAACTGTGGCCAGACCAGTGGACTATGAGATGGGTGTGAGGTGGGTTAACTTCACTGTCCAGGCTACAGATGATGGGAACCCTCCATTGTCAGCCTCAACTCCTGTCAGTATCCAGATTGTGGATATAAATGACAACAGCCCTGTCTTCCAGGAGGATTTCTACAGAGGTGGGCATACAGCTCTATTAAAAGTTGGTCTTTCAAATCCACAAATATTTTAGACTGCAAAACCTGCTGATTTGAATGGCAAGTTAGAGAAGCAATCTTTGTGCAAAAGTACAGTCCCCCTCAACAAGAAAGGTCAAAACTTTCTCGCACTTGGGACCTGGTGTCCCACCCCTGTGAGACAACATTTGCTTCAGAATCTGTACTCAAATTTATACAAAACAACAAGTAACAGTTATCATTATATATCTTGTCTTGTGTGCTGCAGTATCTATCCCAGAAGACGCTCGTGTTGGTGATGTCATCCTCAATGTTTCGGCATCGGATGCTGATTCCAGACTGAATGGCAACATATTCTACAACGTAACAGGGGGAGGGGGCATGTTTTCAGTTCATTCTACATTGGTAAGTGTACATCCCCCGGGTCAGATTGTAACTATAATTTGTTACCATAACCTATAATAGATATGAAAGAATTGTGATGATATTTAGCATCCACACAACACATCTGCACAAAATCAAAATACAAAATGTATTTCACAGAGGTCTGAATTAACACAAATCCTTTTTTTTGTCATACTTGGGCCATGATAGCATCTGGTATTCCTGACTGGGTGATATTTTGGGTTATCACACAGACTTTCTTAAAAAGAGTCAAAATTTCACAGTGTCTGGCTCATTTGCCATGGACATTTGCATTTTCTCTGGCATGTATGATATAAATACAGTACAACTTAGCCCTTAGGTGATCTGACCTGTGGTCAGGCTGGTCCCTTGGGTAATATGTAATACATTGTGCTGTATTCTATATTTTCGACATTTTCCCCATATGTTCCAACAGGGTTGTATCATACTGGAGCAGACAGTGGACAGAGAGAACCAGTCTCTGTACTTGTTTGAAGTGATGGCGACAGACAAACCCAGTGTTGGGGTCCCCAGATCAGCTGTATCTGTGGTGAGTGCAGATAGAACAGTCTAATGGTAACATCAATCGAACTAATTGGGTCTTGGATTTTAAAAATAGTATTTAATGATTGTAGATTGAGATTGGATAGAAGCCTCTGGAGAGGCCTCTGGAGAAGCAAACTTGAGATAAGTAGACTTCCAAGCTATCAGCGAAGCTCCTGGAAAGGGATCTGAGAGAGGAAATACAAACTTGTGCTGATCTTAGAAGAAAAAAGATGGTCAAAAGTACCACAAAATGAAGCATGGAAGTTAGGTTTGGATTGAAATATGAAATTTGGGTATTATTTTTGCACAGGGAAGGGACAGGGACAGAAACATCCTATAAAAGCTTCAATGTGCTGATTGAGTATAATATTTCTAGTGTTAAGTTGTCTTAGAAATAAATGAAGCTTAAATTTGATTTATATGGAGCTGATAAGTTTGGACTCTGATAATGATGTCCAGCTCTGAGCATTCAGATGGTGAAACGAGATCTGGTTGGTTAAAATAACTCAATTCTGCCACCACTTTGTCTTGTCCATTATATATTTGATGTTTTGTAAAGAAAAAAACAGTGGATCTATTGTGAAATGTTTTGTTCCCATTTCCTCAGGTGGAGGTGACAGTACTGGATGTGAATGATGTTCCCCCAACCTTCCCGCATGCTGTGTACCATGCTGACATACAGGAACACGTGCTGCTGTATTCTCATGTCATAACAGTCCAGGCACACGACCCTGATGAAGGGCCAAGTGGGGAGATCAACTACTCCATCCTGGCAGGGAATGGAGCTGGTTAGTACCACCATCATCATGGAAAAATAGCTGTAAACTGTAAAATATGCAAAGCTCAGTAACTCAAAGTCAAGTAACTTGAAAATGGCTGTCTCTTGTCAGTGACTAATTCAGAATATGAAATTAGCAGGTCTGTAACCAAAACCATGACCTAAGAATACCTGGATGTCTGATTCAACTTTGTGTGACCAAGACTTAAAACAAAGAAGTGGGACTTCATAGACTTTGTGGAATGGACCTGTCTGCTGCTACTTAGAGCCACTTGACTGCAGCAATGGGTCTTAAGTGCCAGATATTAATCACATGGCTCTAACACCCTGTCCAGGAAGTACTGGTCCATTCTGTGAAAATTTGGATAAGTTCCAATTCTTCTCAGTGCTGGTCACATAAAGTTTAGTCTTCATTCATAAGTCCTTTTTATTTTCATTCCCTAAGGTCTTTTTGAGATCAATGGTACAACTGGAGAGATTAGAAATGCAGGACTGCTGATAGAACTATCAGGAGAGTATGTGTTGACCATCAGTGCCACAGACCGGGGGCCAGGGGCACTGCGAGGGTCCTGCACCGTGAGAGTTGTGGTGCTGGATGTGAATGATCATGCCCCATCTTTTATTGTGCCTGAGATTGGGACAACTGTTACCGTACCTGAGGTGAGATGGTTGAATAGTTTGTCCATTTATTTGTTTCTTTCATATAACCAGTAAACTGTCATTAAGCATAGCACATCAGTTTTGTACAGAAAGTACAAGCTGTGTATGGACCAAAGTTGAACTGTAATTTCCAACACAAACAGGGGGGTGGGTCTTTCCTATGGCATCCACCATCTTCCTTCAGCTCAGAGAGGAGTTGACATGTGATCTGAGAGAGGTCACAAGGACACCTGACATGATTGTGTCATAGATGGGAGGAGACCATGGTGGCCTTGATCGTGGCTCAAGGATAGGGAGTGGGATCTGATGTGTATCCCTCTTTGACCCTCGTTCAAACCAATTGCTCTCTCTGTCAAGGATGGTGCTCTGTTATTACTGTTATGACGTCTTTCCAGAATCAATACGTTGGCTATTTCATCCTGAAAGTCTCTGCGGTGGACACTGACCCGTCAGATGGTGGGAGGATCTCTTACAGGATTACGGACAATGTGGGACACATCAATGACTCACTCATGTTCACCATCAACGAAGACAACGGGGACCTTACTACAGCACGACGCCTGGACAGAGAGGTGCAAGAATACTACAATGTGAGTGATATTCTACCTATTGAATTCATTGGTACAAAATGTATGATACCGTTGATTTGCCGAGAAGGGTACAAATGTATGTTTTTTTTTATGTGTGTGTTTGTCTGAGGACAACATAACTCAAGAAGTCATGGACGCATTTTGATGATACATGTTGGTAGGGTTGGCAACAGGAGACATAATCAAATTTTGGGCCCCATAGCAGCTTTCTATAGTACTGCAATGAAGCTCCGGTTCTGATATCTCGTTTCAGATTGTAATGAAAATTGGCAGCTACACAATGTTAGTAAGTGCAAACAAAGGGCCGGACGATGGGGATAGATGTTGGTGTGTGCAAAGAACAAGACATGTGAAATTAAGTGAATCACTGATGTTAGTGATTACATATTATTTGATATATACAAAAGACAGGGGAGCAGCTCAGTGCTGCAAACATGTCCAAGCTCAGCTTTGAACTGGGAATGGGACTCCGCCACACTAGGCTCAAGTTCGTTCCACTCTTTAATGGTACATATTTTAGGGAAGAAGAAGAGCCTGTATTAGTTGGTCTTACATGCAAGCTTCTGTAGCTTGAAAGCATGAGCATCCAGCTGTTGGTGACATAGATGTTCAAACAGTTCTTCTGTGTCCCAGCTGTTGTTGGTGGTTGAAGACAGAGGCAGTCCAACGTCCTTCTCCTCTTACCGGTTCATCACTATCCGGGTTACAGATGTGGACGACAGTGAACCTTACTTCCCAGAGATCTGGGTAAGCATCTTAACGGCTCTTTACCTGCTATAAAAACGTGTGATCATTGTGTATGTATAAGATTTGCATACTTTGGACAAGATAAATATTTCCCCTATTTTATGATAACAGTTTAGAGTACCAGTCTCAGACCAGAGTTTCTTACACATGTACAAGTTTGTAGGTATGCAGACACCCTCTGGTCAAAGGTCTATAACTCTGCTAAGAAAAGTAGTATGCAACACATAATCCATCACTCAATCATCAAAGTGGTTTCTTGTTGCTGTCTGATGGAGCTGTCAGTACATGTACAGTCTGTTGTCCCTTTATTTGGGGTAGAATCTGTTGTATAATGTAAATTTTTTAGGCCTGAAAAGCATAATTTTCTAACATTTTCTTGAAGGAAGTGCTTTCTCAGGACAACAACATATACTTGGAATGTTCTGATTAGGGTTTTTAAGTCTTAAGAGAAAGTTAAGCCTGACATCTGGTATTGCAGCACAGTGCAACAGATGTGGCGGTAGAGTTTGATATCAGAGAGAACTTGGCCGTGGGAACAGAGATCGGGGCTGTGCCACCTGCTGTTGATGATGACCTGGGAGCTAATGCAGTTCCTTACTACTACATCATAGGTGGGTCAGCATTGCTTTGTCCTGGATCAGAGTTAATAGAGTAACATCTAACACAGAAACTTATTTTGAATTAGCCTAATTGGCTGAAGAACTCCAGCTTTGTCAAGGGATGAGCAATCCGCCGTACTGCTTCTGTGATGTTGTGTTATGTAGACAGCATGCGTGACTCAGTGAGTCTTGGATCAAAAGTTGCAAAAGTCTATTGCGCCTCCTTTGATCCAGAATTACTTTTACCAAGACAGCATATGAACTTTCAAGTTAAATTAGTTTTGTTATCACTGGGAATGAAGTAAAGACATTTGTTATGTTTGTTATGTTATGAACTGGTCATGTTTGAAATGTGGCAGCTTGTTTGCATCTGTCTCAGGTCAGTGCCTACATGTAGTTCCAAAATCATTCAAGACTTGCACTTTCCTCTTCAACCGATAGGGGGAGCAAGTAACAAATTTGCCATCAGCAAAACAACAGGAGTTCTGTCTACTCGCTCATCTGACCTTGACTTTGAGGACCAGAGTGACTTCACACTGACCATCAAGACTTCGAGTGACCCCGAGTTCTATACCGTACTTACCACAAGAGGGAAGAGATCTTCACATGATGATCCCTCAGTCTTGGAAGTTGCTATCCATCTAAAGGACACCAATGACAATGCACCCAGATTTTCCAAACAGAAGTACAGCACTGGTAGGCTATCTTTTGGTATAATAACAATATTGGTTACATGCCCGAAGGCCTGAGGGTGGTGGTTCAGAAGAACCCCTACACTCTCTGAGGTACTCAAAAGGAATAATCAATGCATTCCACCTTTACAGTGCTGTTACCATCAATCTACATTTCCTAGTTTGCAATCCTCTCAAAAATGCAGGAAATGCCATTTCAGGGGTTGGGTTTTCAAAATCTTTTTGCTAGTCTCAAAAAATCTACAAGAGAAAACCTCAAAGAAAATACTGGCACACAGTGCTATAGATACATCCATCGTGCTTTTTCAAGGTTATCAAGAGATTCCTGTAGATCTGTGTTTAACTGTGTCTGTCTCCTATCTTGGGTGAAAGGATTGACTGCAGTACTAAAGGCAAGACAGAGCAGGAGGACAGTTCTATGTGGTAGAGTTGAATGAAGCACACATTTACAAACCATTCTTGTCTCCTGAATTTACAGTTGTATCCGCAGATACAAAATATGGAACAACAGTCATTCAAACTGAGGTAAGTGAATGATTTTTTGTTACATTTTTGTATCTATCTTTAATGATTGCATTATACATTTACACATTATGTAGCTGGCAGATCAGTTCAAGACATTTGATTGACACTAGTTTGAGTGTGAATCCTGCAAAACCATTCTTGCACTAAGATGTGTATTTTATAATAGGTTTCTTACAAATTTGGCATGTCAGAAGAGCTCCTGATGATGCATGGCAGTTCTGGGCATTGTATCAGTATTTTCACGTAATGCAGAATTATACAATGACACCTTTGATGACACCCCATCTTGATAGTAGTGTGGTACAGTCCAGCAAACATCTTCAGTTTGCCTGGCAGGAGCTACATTGTAATTAGCAACTTAAGTAATAAAAAAATTCCTTGACATACTGTAAACGGGTCCTAAACATATTGTTATTAATGACAAAGAGGGTTCATAACAACTTAGTTATACCATGCTGCAAATATCATAATTTCTTCAAGGAGGTTTTATATGGACTCTTGTTATTTCTCTGTAATGACCATGCTCTGGTATTCTGCAGGCCTCTGATGCAGACTCTGGGAACTTCAGTGTGACGTGGTTCTACCTCCACTCCTGCAACTTTGTTCAACAGAACAGCAGGACTCCATGTCCAGGTCAGCTTTTCATTAAGCCTTAGAGTAGAATTGTGTTTCCATCACATCAAAGAAATAGCATGAAGTATAACAGTTGTTGTTGTCAGTATCAAAATTATCCATGTCTTCTGCTACAACATTTGCGCATAAGTGATCTTGAAACACAATGAAATAGTTTTCAGGTTTTGTCCTTGGTGCTGAAATTTAAGTTGTGCAATCCAGCTTTCCATTTGATTGGGTTCTAATAGCATGACAGATGACAGTATACAAACACACCCAAACATACAAACAACATCCACCATGCACACATACACACACTCAAAATAACATGGTAGGAAATGCATGTTTTGGTCATCATTGATGTCTGTGTCCTCTTAAAAGTCTTTAATATGTTTTGCCGCAGTAGTGTTACATAGCTATATTATGACCATAAAAGAAGGTAAATGTGCCTTTTATGAGACCATAGGCGCAGTAGGTTGGTATCCACTGCATCTTGGGCGTCTAGGGCACAGCATTGGAAGGTGGAGCCAAACCTTCTCCCTCCACTGCCTTTTGCCTCCCCAATCGAAGATAGGCACTCATTGTTACAGCTGGGTGGAGTGTGGAAAGTCATGTAAAGTGCCTTTCCTAAGGACGCAGCATCAGTGGCATGTCAGGGGATTTGAACCCAGAATCACTGGGTTTTGGGTCAAACACCCTGACTATTATGCCGACACAATGCTACAGTCATGATCATACAGGGACCATTTTACATGTGAGAAATATTATATGTAGATTTTGTTCGGCAAAGTTTCTCTTTTATCTTTTCCAGACACATTCCGACTGGACAGGACTGGTGGGTCTCTGGTGACCAATGAGCTGTTTGGTGCGTACAGGGACCAGGGTTACTTCAAACTGCTGATCCAGGCTGTGGACTCTGTCAGAGCGGACTTTGTTGATGTGGCAGAGGTTGAAGTAAGTTAAATGTGCACCATAAAACTTGTCCTTATCTTTCTGTTTCTTTGTGCTTTGGCCTGGATACTCAAGTGGGTTCCTCCCTGGCTACATTGGCATTTTGACTCTCCATTGTTTTCTCCTTGATTGAGTAAGAACTGTAGCCATACTAAAAAAATTCTAAATTTGTTTTTTTTTTACCATAAGGATGATGTCATTAAATTTTGTAAGCCCTAAAATTATGTTTTCTAAAAGAAAAATAATGCTTTGGTACATACAAATGGAATAGAGCTACATGTTTATTTCTCATGTACATAATGAGCAAAGTTGCAAATGTTCTGATTAATTGTTGATAGCTATTAGAAAAAATTGTTTTTGCTTAATCAAAAAAAAATCATTTATTTTCTAATGACATCAAACAGTTCAGAAGGTATTGTTGAAATTGTAGTGCCTGTTTTAGGAAAGTTTTTTGGAGTGGCAATTGACTTTAAAAGGCCCAGTAGGGTTTGCAAAATACTGACAAGTATAAGACAACTAAGAACTCAATATCTTTAATAAAGTCTGCATGATGCAACATATTTGTTTTGATGAAATAGACTTTTCATGCTTACAAAATGTGTGGAAAGATGGGATATCATCATTTTTTACTGATTCGAAGCCCTTTCTGTGTGACAGGTGTACATCCTAAGTGAGAATCAGCAGGTTCTTTTGACTGTGGACAGGGCACCTGCTGACGTGCGGACTGGGGAGGAGGAGTTGGTCAGGTCAGGAATTGCAAGGATGTCTTCCATATCAAATCAACATCGCAATATTTTCTTAACATTTGCAGATGTGTTGAATTTTTGGCTGTTTATTCCCACTGTCTCTAAACATTAGATGACAAGTTTTTACTCTTCTCAAAAAAGAAAACATGTGAGTAAGATACTGCTTATTAATAAGCTTCTTCTTTGATTCATTACTTTTCTACAATTTTACTTTAGACATTACAATCATTGCAAAAGGAGATTGACAAGTTAGAAATTATGTACTTGAAGAAAAAAGCACAATGGAATGTTACGTCTTCTTACAAGCATATCTTTTCATAACAGGTGCCACAAGCAAAAAAAGAAATGGCTTGTAACCACTCCTGTGAAGTATACCTTCTACAGAAACAGCAAGGAAACTTGCTGCCTTACAATGCCACTAGGCACTACAAAGTGACCAACAACAATAAAGATCCTGTTGTTGTTTTAGGTCCCTGCAGACAGCTACTGGGCTGGAGGTAGTGGTAGATGATATCCAGTACCACACTCCACAGAAAAGCAGGGTGGACGAAACCAAGTAAGCATTGTTTACTTTCAAATGTAACAAAAACAATGGAGGTGAAGATTATAATTTTGAACAAAAAATTCTCAACTTGAAATAAAAAGAAGTGTTGGGGAAATAAGCCAGAAAATTGATCTTGAAGACTGTCAGATCTGCATTTGATCAGGAAAGCCACTGACAGTCATTGCTAACATTCTTTAAACTTATTGTTTGTTACAACTACAGAAAGGCAGACAATATGGTTGGTTTTATGTAACAAAGAGACCATGAACATGGTATTTTCGGCATTGGGCTAACCATTGAACCATTGGATATTGGATAAGTCACCATGGATAATTAAAGCCCCGGTCACAAGAATCGTACGACGTCCTTGCGATGGCATATTACGCCTATCGCACGATGATCACAGTGGATCGCAGCTAAATCGTAAGCAAAATCAGCCATCGCAGAGCATCGCAGAGCATCGGATGATGTTCAAAATTTGTCCAGCGTCGTACGATTTTTCACTCGTGTCTCTTCTGTATAGCCGTCTGACCGTTTTTTGTTCTTCTTTAACCAACAAAATGTGGACATAGCTGTTGAATACCTTCCAATAATATCTTTAACTGTAAAAATAAATAAAAAAAGACCATGACAACAAGAGTATTACAAGGAAAAGTTCAAATCAAGCGTGAGTACTGGTATGGTTATCTCGGCCTGCTTGCCGGCTCTGCGTGTCAGGCTCTTTCGAAGATTGTATCATGATATGCTATCAACAAAAAGATGCCATCATACAAAAATCATATCATAAGCATTATATCATATATATTTCCGACTCATAGAGCCTGCCTTTATGTTTGAGTTGTCCCCATGGTTATTACGATTATGGTAAACTGACCCAAGACCGACGAGAGCTGAGATTTGATCTAATTATAAACTCACGTGCATGAAGCGATCAAACAATTGTCTGCATCACCTGTGCGTGGCGCGCTGATCTCTGGTTGCGATTGTGGCAGTTGCGACTGATATATTTTCCCTTTTCGTCAATATCGACAATATCAGGGAAAACTGAAACTATCACAACATGCTAAAAATTCATAAATGTAAAACCTCATCAGTAGACAAAAATTGCCGTAATGAAGTCTGCTTTGGGGGCAAATAAAATCTTACGACGATAGCGAAATTTTGAACATGTTCAAAATCCATTTCAGCTCTATTTTCGTCATAGGAGGCTCCCCGATATACTATGATTTACCTGCGATTGACGCAGGTACGCTCTAATGACCTCATCGTACGATGCACTACGATTCTTGTGACCACGGCTTCATATATTTAAACCATTGCTTCCGATTCTTCCCCGACTTACGACGTACTGCGCTTATGCCGCGCATAAAACCTCCATCGCAGTCAATCGTACGATTCTTGTGACCGGGGCTTAAGGTAACATGAAACAACATCCTAGCTATCCTCATCTGTGGAATATAATGTTACAGTCGCAAAGTTTTTCCATCCTAACCCCCTCAACATCCCAGGTAACACAAATAACAATCAACAACTAGTTGGTTGGACAACTGAAATTTACCATGTTTTTCTTGAACCTATTGAAAAAGACAGGTGTTACACTGTTGTTAACAGGAGGTACTGTACATGTTTCACACCATGGTGGATTGGTTAATTGTTGATTAGATGGTATAATGAAACATAGCATGACACAGCTTGTGGTGTTCTTATCCACCCTCTTGAAATGTAGAAAGGGTGGTACAAGAAGTGTGAGAAAGAACTTGTATATACTGCATGTTAAACATGGTGAAAGACAAAACACATTTTATTCCAAACTGTTCCTTCTATAATAACTTTAGAAAAGAATCCCTAAGAGAGGCCACCGATTCCATACATCCTAATACATGTATGTGTCTACAGATAAACTACCCTCCTCTTAACATCACAGAATACACACATTACAGAAAAAGTGGTATCCTTAATCCTCCACTGTTACAGGAAAAGAAGTCAAACCCAATTTGAAGTTAGAAGTTATACCATTTTAGCATTTACACCAAATAGAGTATTATACTCAGCATTATTTGTTATTTTCATGTAACTTAATTAGCTCACTTATTATTGTTGCAGGTCTGATGTGACTGTACATGGGGTGGATACCACCACCAGACTGCTGACTGATGCAGATACACTATCAAGGTCATTACCACAATAAACATTATGATACAGCCTGTATTACTGTATCAGTTTTCCTTGTATCTATGTGTGCAGCCTGTTTCTCAAAATATTTCTCATACAGCTTAATCTGAAATACTTATAACTGAATGAATACTTATATCATTATAACTGAAAAGAGCTAGTATTTTGCTTACTTTTGTTTCCTTTAACTTTTGCACGATCCCAGTAACTTTTGTTGGTATCCTTCTGTCTAGAGCAAAATTGAGTTTTGAATCCTAGCAACTTTACACTGGAGTAGATCACACTTAATCTACATGTATAATATCCAGATGCTTGAGCATGCTAAGGGATTGTTACTTTTGCATACAACTGCATACTTCAATAATATTTTTCCCCTTCTATTTAACATCCTGCCTCAACCCCAATTTTCTGCCCTGCCAGGCTGATCAGTGATGACATGGATGTCATGTCAACAGCATCCATCTCTGAAGTGACGGTAAGATGCTATAGATGTATATTAAATGTGTCGTAAATGTGCATTTACGGAAAGTTTGGGTGCGTACTGCTGTTTAAGTCATACCCAGATTGCAATAACATTTGTTTACAGGTGTTCTGGACTGGTCTATATTTTATGGTACCCCATGGGCTTCTGCTTATATGTTACAGTTCACTAGCTCTCCTTGAAATAATAATTTGAATGCACTTTGTGTGCAATGCCATTGCTGCTGTGGAACATTCAAATACCGGACTCTCTCAAGTTCTGGCACATTTCACATCAAAACATGTTTTTTAACATCATGGGTTTTTTATAGGTATGTCTTAAATTTTAAAAATGCAAGTCAGTGTACTCCGCATCACCCTCGGTCCCTGCCTTCCCACAGGTTGATTCGCCCTCTGGCCTTCGAGTGATCTGTCAGGCCGGTACCTTGGGTCCGGGTGATACAGATGCACTCTATGTTGAACAGAAAGTATGACTAAGTCATCTGTTGGTCCCATACAGCCTCTGGAGGCAGAAACCTGTGCATCAGAAGCTGACTGCTCTGTGTTGGAGGGCATTCTGATCGGCCTGGGGGCTGTGCTGTTTGTTGGAACTGTCAGCCTCATTTGCATAACATTCTGTCTGAAGCACAGGTAGGTCATGCACTTTTCAGTTAACATAGGGTTCGCAAGGCTTTTTCTGTGAGGTGAAACAAGCTATCTAAATTCATGGTTAATAGTAGCCGGCCTATTCTATATCAACATTTAGCATTGTCAGTAAATTATAGGTCAAGTGCCATAAGATTGTCATGGCTTCATCTTATTTGTTATCCTTAATTTGTCATTAAAAAGATGTGATGCATGTTATTCACAGTTATTACTATAAATGACAATCTTTCTTGATTTGATTAATCTTTTCGATAATTTCCCACAAACTCCAACCTCAAGATGTCTGAGAGGTGACAAACCTCAAGGAAATGGATTTCTCAGCACAAACTTGGAGGGTCAGTACAGTTTTTAAAAGCTTTTTGTGGGCTTGCAAACATGGACAGAAACAAAATACATTAATACTGTAACTTTACGTTGTATTCAAGGAAACCTATTTTGAATTAAGAACTACAAAAAATTAACTTGATCATACCACTGTTGTGGCCATATTGTAAGTATTCCATCCATTGGGAACTCTAAAACTGATGCAAGCATGCAAATAAATAAAAAACGTTTGGCAACAAAAAAGTTGCCATCATTATGAAATCTTAGTGGTCAAGAAATTTTGCAGCAGCTGCTCTGTACGATTTACAGTATGGTCATTACAATTTACATTTGTTATCAATTCATGTATTATGTTATTTGAATCAACAATGCCTGATGCTCATTTCATTGTTTTATGTTTCATTGAATCGATAGGGATATGATTGACTAAACTTAAGTTTCTGTACTTCTCATGATAAGTTTTGTGGATACCAGCTTGTAATGACGCAGTGGTGATGACATTGGGAGAAATGTTCCCTGACACACATTTCACACTCTGAAGCATTTTGGCTGATTCCTTAACCATTTTGAAATTAAGAGCAAACATAATTGTGTAACATCAAACCAGAACCTACATGTCCTTGGTGCTGAACTCGTAATCTGTGTCTAATCTCAACTCAGCTGTAACTGTACTGAGATGCATATTTTTCTTCCTTATGGTATGGTAGTTGCATCCAAAGATCCAAAAGAAACCCAAGTGAAAACCGTTGATGAGACGTTGTTCACCCCCGCCTACCGACCTCGTGGTGTGCAGAATCCTGCGTACGACAGAAGGTCTGTCCGGCTATGATGTCGCACGTTCTGTCACAGCACCCTATGCACTACTTCACATGCATGTACCGCAGGCAGCACTCAACACTGTAAGTTATGGATTTGTTTATAAAACACTGTCTGCACCAAAGATAACGTCATCTTAGCTCAGTTAGTCATAGAAACACTATATACAAGGTGTCCAGCACAGTTCCATTGGACCCACCGTTTGTAACAGTCAATATATTGCACACTCATGTACATGAATTCAGTTAATTTGTTATGAAGTATAATGTTGCCATGTCTGTCTTAAGTGATGATTATTGGCTATGACTACTATGAGGGTAAAGTTGCACAAAAATCACCATTCCTCTTGTTATTGAATAAATCTCAGCTTATCATAGGTACATTATTGTTGTTGTAAGCCTTCTTATCCAGTTACAGTATGTAAACATACTTGTGGGAAGAACTTAATTTGTAGTTGCCCCAGTTAGACAAAGAAGTCTGAGACTTTTCATTAATGAAAGATTATTGTGCAAGCTGTGACACTTAGCAATCTTATATGTATTGATTCTTTCCTGCTTATTCATTGTTGAAAGATTTTTACAATGTATAATGATGTTGAAAATCTTGAACTTTGTTATACAAAATCTCTATAAGTCTAAGCTTTTGATAATATTCAGGATGTTTGCAATGGTATAGCAGCAAGACTTCATATCTCATGTTAGAACAAAGAAGTCTCCTTATAGGCAACTCGTGTTTAAAATGATGGCAGTTCTTATGACTTCATGAATAAATGGATGGAGAGGTGTTGTATACTCAGACAGTTTCCTACTTGCCTTGATTTGTTTCCTGAACCGAGCATTGAAAGGCTTGAGCCTTCGCTTGTATAGGAAACTATTAGTACTAGAAATTACTGGCCATTACTAATAGCCAGGACTTATTTGCTGCTGAAATCTCACTGTCATGACAGTTACTAAATATTCACAAAGTATGTATTTTCAATAACAGATGCAACATTAATGCAGGATGCAGCATTAATGCAAGACTGTGATTGGTTTAACATTCAAGAAGATGTCAGTAATAGCACAGTAGAGGACAGTAAGTGGAACATTAACTGTCAGTAAGAGATGAAATTTGTCTTTGTATTACTGGCATGTCAGTAATTTCCACAGTATCATTTCAGTACTGTCAAGACAATAACCAGCAGTAAGAGAACTATTGATAGATACTCGTACTAATCCTTAGCAAAGTACTAGTAAGTACTTGCAATTGTCAGTGATATTGCAGTGAAGTGACAGAAATGCTGATTTACTGAAATGTGACAGTTAGGAACTTCACAGTTACTATCCTTTGTTTTGCTGAGAGAATCACAATAAACCTGCTAGTGTTAAATTGTAACAATAAAAAAATTGTATGTTTTGCAGTCTATTTGGCTCAAACTAGAAGGGTTAAATAATCTTGATACCAACATCTTGAATGGAATGACACGTCAGAATTCTCTACTTGTAGATTTGATGAGGAAGCACCCCTGACCAACAATGAACACTCCCCTCCACAAGAGAGACTTAGGGAAGACATAACCTCTGATGGGTCCTTATCACCACAAGGGTTTGTACATTTCAGATGAGATAGGTGCCTGCACTGTGTACACCTGTAGAATATGCACAGCAGCAATGCACTTTTCAGTTTGTGAAACAGATTGTACAATGCCAATCAGAGCTTCAGAGATAATGTTTCAAGAGCTAAAACCAAAATTAGATTGATTGATTTTTCAGCTTCTTAAATGCCCATGAAGGTTACTAGCAGAACACAGTGTTTTTCCCGGCAAGTACTTTTATGTGCGGAGGTTTGATGCTTGAGGCTCAATATGCCTGAGCTCCCTCATACAAGGGGCCGTCAGCTCACCATCCGAAATGACGAATGCAATCCCTTTACAATACAACATGTCCAGACTGAGCCAACCCTAGAGTTGATCTCAGGCCTACAGATCCACAGTCTGCAACCTGCTATGATTTTTGAGGCATGAACCTTCTTACTGAACTACTGAATACTGTGTTCTGCTACCTCAAAGCTGAAAATGAAAATGATGTATCCTAGACCCAGAGGCAACACACCTTTGCTGCACGCAACTGTACTATGACCTCACTTTTTTCATTACAGGAATATTTCCACAAGTATCCAGATGTACATGTGGTCAGGATAGCCATCCTTGGTAGTAACCGATGGCTCAATTGGTCCGCTTGCTTTATTTTTACGAACATAGAAATATGTATATAAACCAAGGAAATGAGAATGAATTTGCTTTGGCCTTAAGCCATGTTAATTTGATTATATGGATGAAAATGTCATCTGGGAACGCCAAAACTTAAGGTAGCATGCAAAAAAAGTTGGGCAAAAGTAACCCCTGAAATCTTGTATGAAATCTATGTGGTCAGGAAAGTTGAACAAATGACTGAACACACAGAGTATTGTACACTGAATAATAGATTCTTCATTTACGTACTTTGACGTCTTCATCTTAAATTTGTAATTGACTTTGGCATTCAACATTAGTCCATTTTCCAATATTCTTTTCCAATTTGACATTCTTGGTTTATGCATTTTGTAGCTGATTTGTACAATGTACATTGTACAATGTGGTCAAAATGTTTTTTTAGAAATGGATTAAAATTGATGTGCACATGGATGCCATTCATATAATCATATCAACATGGCCTTTCAGGTGGAAATAAAAAACATATTTGATTGGAGGGGATATTTGTTAGATTACTAACTGTCTCCCACCAACGTTGCCAATTCAACATAGATCTGTGTCCGCCTTTGTGGAGCCAGACGAACAGGTGAGACCTACAAATCATTACAGAACATTTCACATCATAATCAATCTGTCATTGAATTATTTATTACATGGGTGGAGGTGGAGTAGGAATTAGTCATGAAAATGACATGCATGATGTGCCCAGGTTATCATGAACAGAGCAGAAGAGTGTTTAAAAGAGATGTTGTTGAACTTGGAAATGTCTTGCGTGTCGTTAGAAATGATAAACCAATCCTGACCATTAGCAGTCTGACCAATGAGTGCGAAAAAATAGTTTTTCAAATATCTGCATTTTTTATGTTCTTGTTTTGTCTTTCTGCATTTTGTTAGAAACGGGTGGGGCTATGGGATCAGTCTATTATTTGCACCCACTGGGAAATAGAGTGGTAATGTTTTAACTGCTGTAGGAAAACTCATTGTTAACCAGACATAATGTTACACAGGCTGTAAATGGACAGGAATTCTGCACTGAGCCACAACTTGCTGTGGCCATAATAATGTTTTCTACGGTCATCCACCTTTCAAGGAAAGGATATTCTAAGTTATAGAAAATCTGTATCATAAACAACAGGTGTTTTATGCCAGAGGAAACAGCTGTTTTGTAACCCCCAAATATGGCCCAAATTGGCACCAAACTGGTCTCAAAGAGACGAGTACCTAGCAGGGTGTGCACAACTTTGTTGATGGTGAGTCCGACCATAAAGCATGTTCTGTTCATTGTGTATCTTTTTGTTTCTAACTAAGTCTTAGAGATTATTTTAGATGTAGGCATTCTATGCTTTGTTCATTACATTACATTAAATTACTGTAATTTGAATTCTGAAAAATCAGAATCAGTGTTGTGCCCTTTCCTTACTCCGCACACAGGTGTAAAAATGTGTGTCTGACTTAAGCTTAGGTAAAAAGTGGTGGAAGGAGTCAGGGTTGGGCTCCTCCTTCCAGTACCAAGCCCTAGATACAGTGGATAACAACCCACTGCTTCTATGCCCTCAAAAGACTGTAAGACTACCTTTACCTTTTTACCTTTAGCAGTGACAGTTTTGACTTCCTCTTCCTTCGCTGTGTTCAGCTGACAGTTACAGTAGAGAATGGAGTGTCAACTATCCAGCCAGCAGCACCAGTAGAAACCACATACTCCCAGGTCCAACCCAAGTCTGAGTACAGCATGAGCATGGATAAGAAGCACCCTGTTGGTATTCTCAAGAAGTCCACTCCTCGGACAGGTTAGTGTTCCCAAATCATCATGTTTGGATAGATCAGCTTTCAAGGCATTGCATTGGTGTGTTAACTAGCTATAGAGTTGTGTACAGTTAATCCATCCATACTCAGGACACTGTGAATTCACTACCTTTCTTCTTAAATTTGGGCCTGTATGCCCCATTCACATAAGGCATAGGCAGTCTACTTTCAAAATTGATTTTGCGTTATTTGTAGAGAAAGCCAACGCTAATATTAATTTTCATCATCGCATTTATTTCAATCACTCTGAGGAGAGATAGAAACTAAAAGTAATCGCTAAAATTACATGCTCACATAATTTTGAAATTTGTAGAGCAGTCACAGAGGAAAAAAAACTGCAGTAAATAGGAAAGGTAACTGTAAACATGCATATGATTACATTCTAGGAGGTGATAACCCTTACTGTGTACAAACAGGTAAATTTTGAAATCAAACTTAGGTCTTAGAACCAGCATGTAATCTATAACACAATGTCTAACTCAACATGTTGGTATATTCACAATCATAAATTAATCAAGATAAGTCAAGACGTTAGTAAGAGTACTGTCTTCATTCCCTTGTCCCAGATCCCCACTCCAGACCCCCCATCCCTTCCCCCCTGAGACACCCCCCTGCCAGGAGAACAACTGAGATATTGACTGCACCTGTGGATCCAGGTACATTCACTACTGACTGTGCTAACTAGAACTACAAGCACTATTCCTGGAGCAGTAGATCCTCAGATTAATATCTAAAGCTGTAGTAAAAAGATAGAACTTTTACACACTTAGTACTGAGTCAATGGTAAACCTTACTTTGCAAGAAAAATTCTTTTCACTAAATAGACAGTAACACTAATAGTTACAAGTAACCTATAGGCACTGTCACTCACACAACATGCATGTTTACCTAAGGAACTGTGATATGAAATATTTGCAAATAAAAATAAAGGATCAAATTAAAGCAATACATACAGTACTTACCAAAAAATAAAGTATTAATTGAAAAGTAAAACTGTAACAAACAAGACATATCACTTGGATTGGCAGCTAACATAGCAAATCAAATTGAAGTATGATGACTATGATTGAGATACCTGAACATTGTGTGACAATTGAAGATTGTTTGGAGCAGGTTTGGGACATTGTGGTTTTTCCGATGCTGTTAGACTAAACACACATGGTATTTGTATGTAGTAGAGTACACAACCCTGTTATGTTGAAGATTGTACATTTAGTGAATGATGCTGCTGAAGCAATACAACTTTGCTAGATGTCGTCAATTAATCTCTCTGTATGATAACCCATCATTCCCATTCTCCAGAACTCAACCCTGCCCTCAGTACTCAGATGCCCTCCCTACCTGGTGAACCTCCCACCTCTGTCCAACAAACTGACACTAACCTGCCTTCAGGAGTCTCTACAGGTACTGTCTCTCACACACCTAAAGGTACTGGTACTCCTACAGGTACTGGCACTCATTCACACACCATTACACGTAGTGTCACTCACACACTTACAGGTACTATCACTCACACACATCAATTTTTCACTATACAGGAAAAGTCAGAAAAAAATGCCCTGCCACACAACCTCCATAAATCCTTATTTGTGCCCTACTTAGACGTACATGTAGTGACTGCTTTGGTGCAATAACAGGTGAGTCCTATCCATCACTTCCCCCCCCCCCCCCACTGTGGGTCTCGACCATGTCTAAATGATTTCCTCATCTCAGCAGGTGTGCTGACAGAACATGGGCCACCTGTGGACACCTTTAGCCCACCTGTGGACACCTGTAGCTCTACTGGCACACAGTCCAGACGCAGGAGTGATGGGGATCTACTAGACATGGAGGAAGGTACATTCACATCAACAATTTTTACCTTCTCCAAGGTTGTGTTTTCGGTGTGTGTGTGTGTGTGTGTGTGAACAATGTAACTTGAGAAGCCTTGGATGTTTTCTGTTGACATTTTGAGCTGGTGGGATGGGGTTGGGAAAATGAAGGTTGAGTTTGATACACTATGCCACACCAAGGAGCTTTTATCAGATAAAAGCTCCTTGGCCACACCTTCTTTCAAGGGAAGAAGCCAAATTATTGTAATGTTGTTTTTTGGTAGGCGGTGGCTGACTTAATTGCATCTGACTTAAAAGAACCTTTCCCACAGGTGATATATTTGCATCACAATTTAACCCCAGTTTTGCTGAAAAAGGCTTTGAGTTAGTAACGACAATGTAATGTTAATGTCTGTGCTAGGTGGTCTAGCTGAAAGTTTTCTTACAACTGGTACATTGCCTTCAACATTACAATAAGTAAAGTAAGAAAGAGATTCATTGTATCTGTAATGTCAAAACTCACATGAAAAAGCCGTGTTGTCTTGAGCACCTGGATGTCTGAAGTGCACAAAGTAATACAAAAATGTACCTCAGGAATTTCTAATGCTACAATGTAGTACATCTATTTAGCTTTACCCCTTTTTTAATGTGGTAATCTTAGGGTACCAGTTAGAATTTTATGAGTTGACTTTTACCTATGTTGTTGCTGCATGATCAATTTGTTCTTTGTTAGTTGCAGAGCCAACACCCATGTCTCCTCATGGCCCCCCTCCCCGAGTATCTTCACAGAGAAGAGGTACTGATCCAGACATACCGGCATCTGGTAGGTTCTGTCAGGAATCCCTTCATACTAGAGAGAAGTGGTTTTCGGCCTTGCAGTAGAGCTGAACGTGACATACATGTACAAATCTGGGGGGCAGCTCATTTGTCCTTCTCTCTCACCTAACGTTACTAGTTTCCAAAAGGTACACCTTTCAAAGTAATGATCACAATGATTTGAAAAATTCTCATAAAAGACTTTCTACTTAATTTTTATGCCTCGAAATTTGAGTTGTGCATAGTATTTCTTGGTGAGGCTCATTGATCACCCCTCTTACATGTACATGTATTTTCCTACAACATATACCTTTCAATAGGACATACTGCAAATTGTAGTTATATCTGGGGATATTATGATCTTCCTCTCTTTGCAATGTTTCAAGCTATTCTATATATTTATATTTCAGCCATACCATATATGGTATGGTGAAATATATTGTATTCGTAATGTTTCTTTCTTTCTTTCTTTCTTTCTTTCTCCTGTCAAATCTTCAAAGCGATTCATCTCCGTCGTTCCGTGACCGAATGACCTGAAATTTGGCACAAGGGTAGAGTGGGTCAATACCGAGGTGCTGTTTTCTCATTTTTTTCATATCTGCCTCTAAAATGATTTTATTGAAGTTTAAAGGTCATGTTTTGACCAAAACGGTATATTGTGGCCCCCTGTTCCCTTGAATTACAATGGAATGACCTTAAATTTGGTGTAGATAGGCATTAGATAGTTGGTAAAATGATCCAAGTAAAATTTTGGGCATAAACTACTTTAAAATGCTTAATTTCAGCGCTTTTCTGAGGGGAAATTGGTTTTCTTTCGGCTTCCTGCCGTGAACTCCAGTGACCCCAGAGCCCACACGTGCCAGGTGCCAGCGGTCTGGGGGGAGCGAGAGATAATTACTTTATGGACGCCAGCCAATCAGCGACGAGAAAGGCGAATGCTAGTTAATATTCATAAGCGGGGCCTTGCAATCCCGTATATACACAAACAGATGCATATTACAGCCTTACAGTGGCCATATGGTCCCCTTTGCCGGGTTTGAAATTGTAGTTTGCGAGGATTTGGAGTTCAGACAGGGTCATTTGAGCGGTAGCGGACGGTACGCGTGCATTGAACGTTAGTGTCGATGAATTTACCAACATTCCGCATGGCACTATCAATCATTTTCGGCAGATTTGGACAGGGAAAATTGGACGGCTTGCGTTTAGTTTTGATACGTAAGTTTGACAGTGGCGAGAATGCATGTATTTTTCCCCGAACAAATGTAGGTACTTCTAGTGTTGTTGTTGTTCTTTTTTGACGTAAACTTTGTACATTCAAATTGTAAGTAACTTTAAACTGCCAGAGTTTGAGCCCAATAAAACACTCTCAATACCAGAGTATCACCACTGACCTCCGAAAAGAAACCCCCGAACAAAGTAGAAACACCTATCCTCCAGGTCTCGCACGCTACGAGCAGGAAACACTCAGACAAGATTACGTCCGATGGCTGATTGCATACAAAGTAAAACAATTTAACAGTGGTATGCAGGGGCATATACTTAACAAAGAATTCGAAGGAAAATGAAATATATAGATAAAGCCAAATCAAGTTAACTTGTTCGTCCTGGGATTTTTCAGAAAAGAAATGAAGCGACAGGGTGGTAAAATTCTTGTAAAATTTCGAGACGTCTCCGTTTATGTAATGGCTCATACAAAACAAGAAGAAGATTGAAGTTTTTAGCTTGAAAAAAACAACAACACTCCTACTACACAGTACCTGCACCTGACAATTATTAAAACGTATGCCCTACTTGCTTAAAAAAAGTTCACTGCAATAATAAATGCACCCACATCACAAGGAGATTATGACGGTACTTAGACCTAGTTATCGAAGTGGAAATTGTTGAATGGCGTCATGTAATTTCATGACGAAAATCTTCTGAATGGAAGATGCGTTTTTTTTCACTCTCGGAAAAATAGGAGCTGCCGCAATTCTAAAAACCAATCAGTTATGCATAGGCGCTCCTGTGGAAGATTATATTCTTCCATATGGGCCCGGGGCATATTGGGCAAGCTCTGTTTTGACATGGAATCAATTCACAATATTAGTTCTCTTTTGGGGATAACTTACATTAAATATTGCATTTTTGAGCAGGGGTGACTTGGAACAGTCCAATGTTGCGTGGGAATGGGTATGGCTGAAATATGCTGTATTTGCACCCAAGCAAATGTCGGCCTTTCTAGTTTGAGTCTCTTTTTTTTTCTTTTCGATCAGCCTGGATGATTTGAATTCTTTTACATGTACATTGTGCTATAAATGGTTTCCTTTCTTTGATTTTACCTTCAATTTTAATTTTTTTCTTTGATTTTACCTTCAATTTTCTTTCCACCTCTCCCCTGGACAACTGTGGGGCTTACACAGCCTACCTGGTTTCAGGTACAGGCCGCGGCAGGGCGGTCACTATTCCCTTTCAAGATTCTCACATTGGCCCATCGCCCATAAAACAGCAACGACCGACCGTGAAGAGAAACGAAAACAAAGGTTTGTTGAATGTTGATTTTGAATCATGCCATTGATTATTTGTTGTATATTGTTATATGACAAAAAAGTTCAAAAGACGAATTAAACTTTTGCAAAATTTTAGCCAAGTTGAATTTAGGCAGAACAGATATAGAGTTCAGCACCAAGGACATGCACTGTCTTGAATGATATTGAATAGCAGACCATTCTATACATTTGATAATCAATCAACTGTGTACACATTGGATTGGGGTATTGTTGCTTCACTTTAAATAGAGTATTTTCAGCTGCTTTGTTGCTGATTGGAAGTTCCTGGAGATTTTAGTTACACAGGACATATCTTGTATAACAAGCAAATGTAAATGCACCTTGTCTTGCAGACCAGGGCATTTTATGCATGTACGTAGAAGAAAATCCTCCACCTAGATAACGATTTTGAAAGATCACTAGCTAGAAGAGGGTGTTTTCTTCCAAAAACAAAAAAAAACTTAGGGGATAAAAATGCACACAACTTCACAGTATGATCAAGTACATAAGTCCTGCACACATAAAAAATCAGTATTCTGCTAATACTTTATGTTATTAGAGTTAGAGTTCATAATGGTTCATAATTTTCAATAAATCATTGAGTTTTCTTATATGATTCAGCCGTACCCACAGCACAATCTGTGTCGGGTAAGAGCGTACCGGTTAACGAGATGGCAGTTCGCGCGGCCATGTTGTGGAACTCGGTGGTTGATCACCTGTACTGTGCGGGGGTGCCAAACCCTGCACCTGATGCAGGTGTGTTCCCTGTGAACAGCTGCATGTGGTCTTACTAACAATCACTCACCTGCATGATTCCATTCAAGGAGAGCTGAATGTGAAATTGAAAAACCTTAGTTATGTATGCTAAATATACCACAAAGTCCTTACTTATTTCACATAAGGCCATCATAATTCAGGGCTCTCCCACATTTGGAAACTGATGGCTACTTGACTGACTGGCATTTCCTATAGTGCTGAACGGACTAGTGTAAAACAAGTGAGAACTTGACTTTGGGGTATATCTAGCATATATAATAGGGTTTTCAATTTCAGGTTTTACTCTCAATTCAGTATACATGACATTGTGTATGTACTGTAGTTAGTATTTACCTAATATACATTGTGTGATTACCCCTACCATCTGACAGTATGTGCTGCTAATCCTTCAACATGTGTCAATCCCTAGTGTATCAGTATCATGACTCACTGCTACTCCTATATTGAGTTTAATGCCAAGTGACTGCATCCTTGGGTTCTATGATCTAAAAAACAATAAAGCAAGCCATAACATGTAAGAATTGTTAAACAGGTAGCTTGTGTGATGAAAGTCAAAGAAGAGGGATAATAGTATCATTTTGACAAACTTAGCACACTTCTACATTACCTAATACATGTATATATCAATAATTGCACAATTGGCAACTACTACTAATTCAGGAGCATTCATTCTGTCTCGTCAGATATTCTGCCATGATTAGAACAGGAAGAACTCAGTGGTTTATCATGATACATTGAAGTTATGATCATGATTTTTAGCCTGGGTGCTCTCTGATTATGACCGGGTTCCTACATGTATACTGACTGCCCTGAAAAAAATCAGGAAGTGAGTTAAAGGGGCCCCCAGTCGTAATTAAATGGCACCAATGGCAGGCAACAAGATGTTAGGATATAACTTTTTGTTCGCTTCTACAACAGATACCCCCCTACCACGCCCAAGAAACCCCTCCCCACACCACTTGAGAAGGAAGAGCAGTGAGTCCAACCCACTGTACCGGCTGGAGAAAGCCATTCTGATGGAGATCCCAGACAGCACGCTGTCATCACACACCAGTCCTGACAGGAGACAGCACAGGATGGGTAAGGGCAGAACTGTTACAGCAGTTAATATTTACTTACTGGTGCTGATAGGAGACAGCACAGCACTTGATGTTTACTTACTGGTGCTGGTAGGAGACAGCACAGGATGGGTAATGACAACACTGTTACAGCACTCATTGTTTACTTACTGGTGCTGGTAGAAGACAGCACAGGATGGGTAAGGACAGAACTGTTACAGCACTTAATGTTTACTTACTGGTGCTGATAGTAGACAGCACAGGATGGATAATGACAACACTGTTACAGAACTCATTGTTTACTTATTTGTGCTGATAGGAGACAGCACAGAATGGGTACTGCCAACACTGTTACAGCACTCATTGTTTACTTCCTAGTGCTGACAGGAGATAGCACAGGATGGGTATTAGGACAGTACAGCACACATTCTTTCCCACTTTTCCTAAAAATCAAGTCTTTTTCATCTTGCTTACTTTTAAAAGAATTGCTGAGAAGAACGAAAACTGGTTTAAGCTAAGACATACTGGTAATTCCTGGTACGAATCTTAACACCTTTCCATCCCTCTAGTCTCTCCCAGAAGAACTGCAATAGAGATTGTGAGGGACCCGCATCACTATCATCAGTCCTGGAATCGTGGGAGAACAAAGGACAGAGGGCAAAGGTCACCCTACAAGAGACAACTAAGGGACCTACAGGGACAAAGTTCGCACAACTCCTCAAGGTCTTACAATGACTGACATATTATGTTAACTGCACATCATGTTTCATGATACTTTCCTCTATAACAAAATAATTTTTGTTCCGAGTGGCCCATTTTGGTTGGAGGGGTGGATGGTGGCTTAACAGTTTAGAGCGTGGGATTCAGAAACAATAGGTTTGATACTTTGCCTTGCCTTTGGATTAACATGACTTTCCCTGGAGGGCCACTCAATCTGTCTAAAGAGTGCCAAATACACACAGAAATTTGGTCACCAATTTACCAAGAGGAACAAAAGTGTATAAACTTGACTCCCTGTGATATCAGGTATAGGAAAAAAGAATGTATCCAGTTTTCCAACTGACCCTGGCAAAAAACCTGTCAACCCTTTTATGAAGCCTGCAGGTGACGGGACATGTAAGTTTTGATCTGCCATCAAGAAGAAAAAGAACCTGCTGATCCCAATTTTTTAGGGCTGCTACTGGAAACACTACATTTTTCCTAGGCCTAAAAATGGTTTATTCTGCATCCTTCCAGGTCTCCACATAAAAGAGAGCCACTGCTCCGGAGACAGACAACAACAGAGATCGTGTTTGAACGTCCAGATTCCCACAATGGCCACCACCACAAGCCTCGGAGTCACTCCACACACAGGGCTCAACACAAAGACAAAAAGAAGAGAGACAAGACCAGGAGGACCCAGTCCCACTCCCCACAGAGGAACGTACAAGTACAGACATATCAGGAGGACCTTCAGGATGGTACAGCCATATAATATATTCTTTTTAATCCTAAGGAGTACTAAACTCCAAAAGGGAGCTTTGTTTTCTAATGCCTGTATCAATCAATACATAATCAGCTGACTTTTTTTTTCCAGATTTCTACTGCAGGTACCCATGCAAATCCTACTCTTGCATTCCCTATAGGTATAGAAACTTCCTTTAGCATAAATGCGGGAAGATAAGCAAACCAAGAAGGCCAAGCAATAATTGATAAGTTTTATCACCCCAGAAAGTATTTTTGTAACCTTACTGTCTTCTGGCCTTGACAGGCACATCATATACAGCCTTATATAGGCTAAGATTGCTAGGGTTTGATTAGAAGGCACTTGTGGAGTTAAGTAGAACACTGAATGCTTTTTTATGCCAGTGGGACTAGCCTTCCATTCCACTAAGCTCCCTGCAGTGTTGTCAATAGATATCATTCTAGTTCATAAAGTCTTTACATGTTATCTCCGTACACAATAGTGTGAGGAACCTACCAACAAACTTTTGATCAGTCCTCTGATCCCTCTCAAGTTCAAAACCTTTACAACATTGTATGTCGATTACCACCACAGACCTCCATAGTGATACAGTTGACTATTGCTTTAAACCCTGTCTTTGTTATGATACAGATGAAGAGACATCCCATCTGATCAGACATGAGGGGTATCCGTATGATAATGATGAGGGAGAAGATGGCACATTGCTGGGTGCAGCACATGTCAATCATCATCCTGTGTACCCAGGAAGGGCCCAGCCTCACAGCCACTGGGAAACCGCTGGAGAAGAAATCCCTGATGAGCCAACATACAGTCAATACATCGATCACACGAGTCACCCAGAAATGGCGGGCAAGCGTGGGACACCGCAGGTTCTGCCGCCAGATGCCAGTCCACAAAGGGATGAGGTCTACAATCCCCTTGTGCGACCTGATCTGAGAAACCCCAAAATGTCCCAATATCGCGGAGGTAGACCAGTCCAATTGCTGTCTCCCGGTGGCAGTATCCCAGAAGAGAGCCCTGAGGATGTGCTGGGTTTGGATTCTCCAAGGGGAGACGAGAGTCCGCAGCTGGAGCAGAACTCTTCCTCGGGGAGGGGATCCTTGAACAATGAACGTCCTTGGATTGCTTTCCACGATAGTTCCGATTCTTCACCGGTGAGGACAGTAACGGGAAGGCTGATGTCGCCTTCTAGAAGGATGCATGTAGCCGCTCAGGTACATCACGTGACGGAGACGTCGTCAGCAGACAGCTCTCCAGTGCGCCTAGCCAGGTCAGCTGCTGGATTGTTTTCATTTTACTTGTCAAAGAGATTCAAGAGGTGGACTATGAATTTTTTTTTAAATTTTCATGCATTTCTTTGACATGGTGTGATATTTTACAAGGTAGTGACTTTTTAATGAAGTTGAGATTAGGCACAACTTTAGATTAGAGATGAGTACCTAAACGTACCTTGTAACATCACAGGTACCGGTACAAACAAACAAAACAGAGGTTTATGTGTGTAGGTCTGGACCTACACTTGTGCCTGAACAATTTGTGAAATTAATATACATTGTTCTGAACTACTTGTTCTATGCAAAAAAAGTCTAAGATGAAATACATTTTAACTTTGCAAATTTTCAGCTGAGTTGAGCTAGGCACAACAATAGATATCATGTTCAGCACCAAGGACATTTCCTAGAGTGTCATATTGGGTTACACATAGACTTCCATAGAATCAATCGAATGCACTTCACATGCACCTATTGGAAATTTGAATACCAAATTCAGACATAGGAATTGCTGTTGTTACAATTTTTGAAGGTGCTTAATTTTGTCAAATTCTGGTGCATCTTGCATTGAAATGTGTGTTTCAAGGGTGGGTATGACATAGGATAAGGTACAACCTTTGGCATTTGACTAGCAACCAGTCTGGTATCCTGGTCGATATGGAATACATCCTGTTGTATTCTTATCAACTACTAATGTTCCAATATTGCACTCCTATTGCTCCTTTCTGTACAGCTACTCCATTCCAAGGGTACAGAATGTGTCCATGAAGCAGGTGCACCAAGCAGCATTCCAGCCGTCAAAAGCCAAGGAGGACACCCCTCGCATTGAATTCATCCCAACCAAGAACGAAACGCCCCCTAATGACTCTGGACTGACAGTGCATGTGACTCCCTCACAGGGAAGTAAGACAAGGACGGAAAGTGAAACAGAAGGCTTTCAGCAGAACTTTGACTCAGTCACCCCTGCGAAGGAGTCACTTCCCAAGCGCAGTGTGGCCAAGCAGATCATGTTCTTTGAGCAGATGTCTAAATCTACGGGATCATCCAGCTCAGGGGCTGACCCAGAGACAGATGTACCAATCTCACTCATCTAGCTTCCAAATTCAAATTCTACAACTAGCATAGTGAGACACTTAAATCAAGGAGGGCAATTATCAAATTTGACCTTCCTGTTCCTGACCCCTACCCACCTAGTGAATATCACAAGGATCCATCCACAGCTTCTCAAGTTATGGAGTCCATAGAATATTAGGATAGCCGCGAAGGTGTTGCTAAAAAGACTTAAACATATTGTAACCCAATATTTTGTGCTGGTATGTGCAGTCTTGAAAACAATCATGTACTACACAGTTTATGGACACAGTTTAGGGTGAAATCTACTTTCAGGTTTACATGGAGTGGTAGGTCTACCTTGCTTGACTAGTATACAGCTTGCTACTGTGTATTACTCATTCAGAATATGAAGAGGATCATATGACATACTTTTTGGTCATTGTGATTTTGTCAATTGTGAGGTACATTTTGTATCTGTACTCCCAAATAATTTTTTTATACAATTATGATTTCAGTTATGATATGGTATGCAGTGGATTGCCAAGACAGTGGTACAGTTGCTATTTGGAATATAAGATAAATCAACAAATTCATAATATATACTTCATAATATATATAACCTATTTGATTTTCCTTTTTCATGTCAGTCCCTCAGTCCCTGGTTCCAAATTGTCAGAGATTTACCTTTGACAACATAAATTTTGCTACAAACCTACATTTTGAAAAGCCTAATGCTTTGTCCAATATTTTTCAATAAGGTGATAAAGAGATTTACAATAGACAATGTACAATATTAGAGAAAGTGAATGGATTTGAAGGGTGTGCTATTCATAATAGGTAACAGTTACAATGTATATATTAGAGATCTGTCTTTGCATTGTTAAGATCATCAATAATATGAAACAAATTCTTTTTCATGCAAATCATTTTTAATTTCAGAGGATATAGACAACACAAAGGGCTGACATATTTCACTACACTTGACATACATGTACAACAAACATGTAACATGTTACATGTAGTCAAACGGAAAAATTTAAATTACTGGGAGGATTTGTATTTTGTACACACTGAATTAGAATTCATGACAATTCTTCCAAGTTGTTCAAAAGGTGGCATCATGTAAAGACACGCAACAAATATCAACATAAATATAGACTGTAAAAATTCTTTTGACAGTATTGGCTTCCAACTGGTATGTACAAACCTCATAACTATTACTGAAATAGCAACTCTCAAAATTCAACTTGATTCATATACCCTAAAATGACACATTTGAATAAAATACTGAAGTTAAAGTGAATCATTAATATGCAGAATTATATGTTACAATGTACCATCATTTCAACATGAGTACTTTTTATAATAATTTTTTTCCACATCATATGTAGACTGGTAGTAGTAGTAATGTTGAATGTTGTGGTTTTTATGTGCTTTTGACCTTTGATCTATGCAAGAACAGTCTATCTTACTAATTCTTAGTGATCTTTAGATAAGGTGTGATAGCTGAATTGATCACACTGGTAATATATATATACAAACAGATTATTTTTTGCATTATTTTCACTTAAGTGTGATATTTTTGACCCACTGCTGTAAATGCTGCATTTGTAATGTGTGTTTTCTTTCTCTCTCCATAATTAAAGAGATTTCACAACAAAGAAGTTGGGTCTTTTACGTGTATATGGGGATTTATAAAGCTATTGTTTTGACCAAGAAAAATTATTGGGTAGAATCAATTTTTCCACAATATTTAGATTCACATCAAAGCACCTATGATAAAGTTCAACACTATCTATAATTATTACATATGTCACAGTACAAACTATATGTACAACACTGTAACAAGTATATCTTAACACATTACTTTGTCCTTAGGACTAACACTTTGTTTAAACAATACCCTACCTTCAATTACATTACGCATTTGGCTTTACATTAACTTTTATGTCATATTTTGCTGAAGAAGGAATATTCCATGTGCACTGATGACAATCATAGAGAATACAAAAAGGCCACAGAGTTTTAAATGTAACACAGCAAAGGTGTACGGATAAAATAACTACACACATGAAGCTGTCTGCCTTCTCTTCAGTGAGCTGAAGTGGTTCAAGATCACTTTTTCTTCACCATAACTTCATAAACATCAGGAGCATCCCCAGTTTCAACCTTAACGCTGAACTCCACATTGACTACTGGGGATCCGGGTAACTTAAGACAAATGCTGTTACCAGACTTCAGCTGGACTGGCACCTCAGCATCAACACTCTGTCCATCAACATTAACAATCTTATTCTTCTTCACTTTCCTCAGTTGAAATCCGAAGTGTCCTGCCTTGGTAGTGAGGAATTCAATCTGCATGTGGTCACGAGAGACGCGTTGGTCGTCTATTTGAATATCTGCCTTCTCGTTTCTAGCTGCAGCTATGAGAAAAGGCTGTTTGGCAGTTTTTGTGATAGTGGTGCTGGGATAGTGTAATTTCAACCCTGGATAAGGATTGTGAACCAAAAGGGTCAGTCGTGTTGGAGTGTCCACTGTTTCTGCTACAGTACCTCCAGGATTAACTCCTTGCCTTTCGTCATCGGCATGTCGTGAATCCCTATCATCACTCTCTACTGGACTTGTTGGCTGTAATCCTCCACTTCCCTGGATATCAGTCATGGGGCTCTTACTACACTCCTCATTCTGTGTATCAGTGCACATGACTGGCAGGTTACTTGACTCCCCGTCTTCTGTTACCTGGATGGGACACCCCTCTTCAGAGCCCCCCTGCCCACTCTCCTGCATGGCAGTCACTTCCCCATTTCTAGTAGTGTCTGTTGTGTTTTTAGGGCCCTGTGGCCGTGTGTCTAACCCCTGACCTCCCATGTTCACAACAATGTCACGTGCCAGAAAAACAACCTGGGGGGCAGACCCATTGCCAGAAGATAACTGTGTTAGCAGCTCTTGTACTGTAGGTTCTGCTGATGCCTGCTTCTCCACTGGCTTTGACTGTGATGTACACTGACCATGTGGACATTCTACAGGTGGCTGCTGTGGAGGTGGGGGCTGAACATGCTTACCACACAGGTGTTCATTTTGGTCAGTGAAATCACTTGATGTGCACACTTCCTTACAAACAGGGACATTTAGGTCTGTACAATTTGAAGAGGGCTGCTGTTTCCTGCTACTAGTTAGTCTGTCATGGTCATTTGTGGCAGCCTGTGCAACTTGATTTACATGATGGAACTGGACCTCATACATCTTCTCATCATCTCCTGGTTTGATATCTGCTGTCATTTGTAAGTTGAGAAAATCTAGTGCGATAACTGAACCAGAAGTTAAAGGTGTTTCAGCTCCCTTACACAGTACCATGTTGTTGACAGAAAACCCTTTGCTCCCTACGTTCGTTATTGTGAAAGATAAGTTGGAGGAATTTACTGTGGGTGTAATGCGCATCAGGTCCCTGGACGCCTGAGCGTGATGAAGCCTCAAGTCACTCGTCTCACGTCGACCAATACTGATATGTTCCCGGCTGTTCTTCTTGATGCTTCCTCTCGGTAGAAACTTAAGAATTCTCTTGGTGTCAGAGGACTCAGAAGTAATATGGAAGAGGAGGTGTGTGGGAGCATCTACTGTGTTATCTGTGCAAAATACAATTCATGAATTAAGTGTTGCTGACCACAAATTTCCATGAACACAGTCACACCCTCATTGGTGAATGGAAACACAACCCATAAGCAACTGTGAAGCAACACAAGCAATAAGTACTGCACATGTTGTGAGAAGATTCCACCAAACTGCTCCTGCAGTTCCAGTGCATGGTGCTAGGTGGCCTAAACTTACACCACTTCCACAATATACGAAAATCTGTGCATTATCGAAACATCAGGACCATAGGGTCAAAACAGGAAGCCCAGCTGCAGTATCAAGGTCAAACACCAGGATGCCCAAAAGCAAACCTCAACACAAACACATGTACCAAATTCAATTTGCAATCACACGTAACGTTCTGAAGATACAAAATGTATAACGTTACCTACAGTAATTAAACAAACACACATGCTCTGTAAAACATGGAGGTGACAAGGAATTAAAGATCTCATATGACCTTTGTAAACTATGTAGAGTCTTGGTATGTTAATGCCTCAATGCTATAGCCATAGCCATTCAGATGTTAGTAGATGCTCCCCTTCCCTATAAGCATCTTCCCTCAAGAACGCGTTAACGGCTGACCAGGCCAGCTGTCCATGGAATAACCACTCTACTTTCAAGAAGGGGGTGTCAGGGGGTAGTGCTGCTGCTGCCTCAAAATACTGCCTGGCTCACCTGGCTTGGCTTCAATGTCCACTGTCTCAGCTTCTGAGTTGACTGTACCACAGGCAAAGGCTACTTCTCCTAAAACAAAAGAAATGCTTTTTAGATTGAGAATCTCATAATGACATTGTGAAAACCACAAAACAATGGTTTTGAATGTATGTAATATATGCTATGGGAAGCCATAATCTAGTACAGCCATAATCGCATTATGTCATTTTTCAACATGATGAATTTTACATTAATATAGAATACAACACGGTGTATCACCCGAGGTACCAGCCCGAGGTACCAGCATGATCGCGGGTCGGATCGCCCGACGGCCGAAGGAGCTGGGACCGATGGTGATGTGGAATACACCGTGTTGTATTTTATTTATGAGAAAACCCGTTTTGATGCGAAATGTGCCAGAAGTTGAATAAATTTTGTGCCCTCGAACAAAAAGTGTTGCAACAGCAATGTTCCAATTAACGTTCGAATCAGGTATTTGAACTTTCGATGGCGCCGCACTCGGCCCGCTCGAAACAGTTCGATTTATGCGAATGGAGCCCGTGTGATACAACTTAGAGTCAGTCTGATACGGAAGTAATCTGGTCCCGTGAAAGCGACATGGTGTTACACCCTCGCAAATGCAACGTCCTTCACATCCAGTTTAGTAAGACATCGTTCGTGCCACCACCACTCATGATAAGTAACATTGAACTTCAACATGTGAAAGTCATAAAGATTTTGGGTCTTCACCTCCAAGAAGACTTGAAATGGAATACGCACGTTGACTCCATGTGCACGAAGTCATGCCAACGTCTGTACTTACTCATCAAACTGAAGCACTTCCGCGTTCCTGCTGATGATCTAGTTACGGTTTACACCTGTTATATCCGCCCGACTCTGGAGTATGCGTCGCCCGTTTGGCACTCCGGACTATCCACAACTCTCAGCAACAAAATCGAGAACGTCCAACGCCGAGCACTTCGAATCATCTTGGGCACCAACTACACATCCTACTCCAAAGCATGTATTCGGCTGGGCCTACCTACACTCAAGTCACGTCGTGAACAATTAACTGTTAACTTCGCCAAATCACTTGAACAGTCGAAGCTGTACAGGCACCTACTTCCACTCTCACGTGTGGATATCAGTGGCAGGATGACTCGTTCATCACACAAACTGGACACTGTTCATTGTAGAACGGAAAGATACAGATCGAGTGCTATACCCTACATGGTGCGCAAGCTGAACATGTAAATACCTGAATCTGCGCTCTAGATGTGACAATCTGTTTTATAAGAGAACTTTGACTAACTACCCATCACCTTCGAAGTCAAATTTGTTGTATTTCTAGCCAAATTTGTCACTGTTAAGCAACTGTGTGCAATATATGTAAATACTATGTGCAATATTCGCTGATGTACGAACATCGTTTTTAATAACTGTCTTCGATTTTAATAAATGTAACACGACAGTGCAATTCAGGGCCATGGCCCTGCCATTCTGTACCGTGTAAAGTGATGAAGAAGAAATAAACCATACTATAATCACCCAGTCCGGAACTCCTGTATCGAATGTTTTCGCGTCACAGGTATGACATAAACTGTAATATCAGAGTGGGTGACAGTTTTGTTCACACAAACAACCTCATGAAACTTCCATCCATCAAAACAAGCAATCTTCAATCTTAGGACTGAAAGGACAGGACATGGATACAGCCCTGTTTATGATAGTCTCACACTAACATCCCAATCTTCAGAAATCTTTTAAAATGAAGTTACTGTAAATGCAGAAATGTTCGCGGTGGATTAATGTTCGCGGTTTTAGCGGTGACCACTTCACCGCGAACTTAAAACTACCGCGAATATTTTTGTTTTATGGTATTGTTGGCATCCGTCTGTCTCGGAAGACAATGGTAGGCAGACGGGTTTTAAGGCGACCCGTCTGCCTGGCCTGCACTTGGATTTTTAAGGTGAAGGAGGGGTGTGCACGTCCTTATCCACCCTCTCGTCCACTGGCGCACTAGTCTTACAGGGGCAACTGTATGCAACGTGTAAGGCGGCCCCAGCAGATGCAGGTTTGTTGTTCGGAGTTTCCGTCTCCTAGGAGGACTTCCGACCAAGGATGCAAGGGGTTCCTCCTACCCCTGACTCGTGTGTCATGGCGGGTGCGTCATGCCCGAACATGCCCCTATGGCCTGTCACCACCACAAAGGCCTGTCACTGCCACTTTATGGTATTAGACTGCAGTCTATGGTGTTACCGCAAATAGTCCTTTTTCCCGCTACCGCGAAATTAAATCCCCGTGAACTTAAATGCATTTACAGTAATCTGCAGCAATCTCTTCATCTTACTGCGAATGATTTCATCAATTTGTTCATTATTTTGTAGTCTTTGGGTGTGTGTCAAAACATAATTGCCTGTGAACACAGACATACATGTAACTAACGTTAGACTTTTTTGCTGGTGTTCAGCTTCATGATACGAATAATCTGAACGCTGAATGTTGACTTCTGGATATTACATATAACGTGCTATGTAGAATTGTAGACTTTAAGTGTAAGGGACCAATTATGCATCACAAATAATTTACCCACATCACTGAATTAGACTGAACCAGCTACAATAAAATACCTCACATAGTATATTGGCAAAGGTCAAACAGTAGACTAGTGGCAAGATATTGGACACTGTAGAACATTAAGTTTATGAATTTTAAAACCTTACAGAAAACCCTACAGAACTACCAGATAATGATGTTGAGGGCTCATGATCATGGTCATAATTCATTAATTGTACATTTATCTCATATCTCCCTGGGGAGTTTGGTATATCTAAACCAGGAGCTGTTCAGTGTTGATATAAAATTATAGAACACTTTTAAAATGTTTATTTTCCTCGACTGTTTCTGTAAGGTTCTAAAATGTGCTATGGTCTACTATGTCCAATTTCTTGCCATAACGTTATAACGTTTAAAGATTCGTAACAGGTCAAAGTGCGTGCGGACATCATGGTTTGTCTGAGTCTCACCTTCCCCGTCCATAGTGTCTCTGTCAGTATCTACAGTTCCAGGTACGTCCTGCTGGTTTGTAGATGAAGACATCGTGCACCTGGTAATAACATGGGCAGCACCATCATACACAGGTAAACATACGGTAATAGTTAACACGTTACAATTATTTTTTGTTGTGTCCCGTCCATATTTTTTTTCCACTGACAAACGCGCCAACTGGCGCCCCCCTCCCCCCTCCCCAGCTTCGTTCCGCTATCATGGAATCTTGGAGTAAACGCCGACTTTTCCTCGCAGTGCTAGGATTAGACTGTAAGGCAATGATTTACCTGTTAACATGTACACCCGTCAGTTCCCCTGTGCTCAGCTCGTCTGCACCGCTTGTTCTGAAAATTCCCCTTGTGTCCTAAGTGGTGACGTACAGGGGAAGTCCCCAACAACTTTGCTGGTCAGCGATTGGCTGGCGATGATATCATCATACCATATATGGAAATCCGGGTGAAAGGGTAAAGGTTGGGGATTTCCGAGAAGGAGACAATGAGGGAGGAAATGAGTTATGCGTGTCTATATTTATAGCTGTGTGGTAACGATTTGATTTGAACGAGTGGCGTGTCCCTGTTTTCTTAGCGCGTGGGGTCGTCTTGTGTGAATCATTCAAGCGGGAACGAAACCAAAAGTGACGTCATTCTGAAAACCAGCTTTCAGTTTTTGGACACAGTATGCAACCAGGAACCTCATAAATATTATCCTTCAAAGCTCAGGGCATCGTATGGAGATGGAGCAGGAAACATATGCCGACAGTGTGCAGAGACTTTCCAACAACCTGGGTATGTCATACTGCTATTGGTTTCACACATTTCAAGTAAATGTTAATGTTAGTAACGTTGATGACTCAAAGCAGTTCCCAAGAAAGCCTCCTAGATGGAAACATTCCTGTAATACCGAGTATGTAATTAATACACCAGAAACACATATTTACTGTGTCATTATTTTGTAGGAAAGAGAATTAGAACATGGCCATCTTTCCTCAGCCAATCAGGAGCGAGTATTTCTTGTGACTATATCCACATGATAGTATGGTGTCCCTAGGGGTAGGGGTGTACTAAGTAACGAATAAATTGACTAAGTTGGAGACGCCCACCATTCAACTGAATGGTCTCCCTTGGGGTAGGGGTGTACCAACCAAGGAATAAATTGACTAAGTTGGAGACGCCCACCTTTCTCATGCAAATAAAAGCAATTAAAGAATTAACAAAAAGGGAAACAGCAAATCAACCTATGTTACTGAACATCTTTATTCATAACATAAACAAAGGAAATTCTTGCGATCATGAAAGAAAGTCAGAAAACGAACAAGACAATAATAAAGAGTTTCTTGTAACAAGAAAATGTACAAACAGCGTTACATCAAACTGTCAAAGACATGAAAAATATAACCTCCTTGGTTACATCAAGCTAGGGAACAGGCTCCAAGATAGTAAAGAAAAACTAGTAGAGATGCTACATAAAAACATGCGAGTTAAATTGATCAAAACGATCAATACTTCCATAAACGGGAAACAAACTAAAAATGCAGGAAGATAATGCATGATGTGGTCTACCAGGAACGGGTCAAAGTGGGAACAGGACAGCTCGTCAGAACGGTTGCTCCAGCAGGGCGAATGAAATGGGGGAAGGAGGCAGGAGCGACATCGGCCGGTCTGTCTGGCAAGAACTGGTCAGGATCAAAACTACAGAACAGTTCGGCAGAGATGCCACCATGCTGCAGCAAAACGTTTTACACCAGCTCGAGCTGGAACTCAGACATGTCGGGTTGTGTACGGAACTCGCCTGAACATACTGTGATAACGGCTGAACATACTCGAGAAAATGGGCCTCCCTGAACATACTCGAGAAAATGGGCCTCCAAGACATGCCACGTCCTGCTCATTTGAGGTCAGGTTGGGAACTGGGATTGATCTGACAAACACCCACAGAACAATGGCATTGTGGTGCAAAAAAGTGTTGTAAAACCAGACATGAATTTCACACAAGCCTCATGAGGAAAGGTGTGAGGCGCCATCACCAGGGTCATGAATGGGAAATAGGAGAATAATATAGCCTGTCTGTTCGCTTGCTAGGAAAACAAACTGCATGTTTCTAATGACTAAAAAGGTGTATTTTGCTTCGGAAAGATGGCCATGTTCTAAGTCAGATAGATCCTGGTAGTGTCCTGACTATGTGGATTTGGTACTGCTCCGCCACCCTTGGAGTTTGTTGGGTCCCTCGGCTTCGCCCTCGCCACCCCAACAAACTCCTCGGGTGGGCGGAGCAGTACCAAATCCACATAGTCAGGCCACTCCCATGATCTATCTATTACCTGGAGCACTCGATACAGAGAAAATGTAACAAGTGCAAACAAACATTTTAAGATTGACGGTGCAGTTGTTGTTCACCTTGAAGTGCCTTAAGTGGCACATGAGGTCAGCTTAGTGGTAGCGGGGTATATAATAAACGTCCTTGTTCATAGGGAGTGGTCGCAAGCTTTCTCCATAATGTGCTTGTGGCGAACATCCAAGGCGGACCCCAAGACCTGAAAGACCTGGTGCAGCCCCAACAGAGATGCCCTTTTCCAAAATTTGAACTGGGGTCTCCCGGGCTCAGCCTACCTTTGAAGCTGCTACCAGTTGAGCCACAGGGATATCACTATTGACAGCACAGTCACATGTTTAATTCTGTTTCCATAGGACTGTTATCTGTGCAGCTGCAGGCTCTTCTCAGGGATGCTGAGGATCAGAAATGGGCCTTCATCCCAGAGACATGGCAGTTTGAGGACAGGGTTGGGGAACAGGACATTTACAATGTCAAGGATCTCATCACTGCACCAAGTACACAAAGGCCAGGCAAAACTGAAGCAGACATACTCTGGGTGAGAGATAGTTCATGTTAAAGATTCTTTTAAGTCCTTGACCACACCAAACATGGTGGCACATTGGTAGCACCCATCTCTGATTTGAAGCCCCTTGGCCACACAACTTTGTAGAAATCACTAATGTTACTGTTATAATAAAATAATATAACAGTAGTATAAACTCGCATTCACACTAGGCCACCTACCGAGTTCAATGCTGTTCAAGACCGGGTGATAATGGGTAATCACATGGTGTCCTACTGTTATCAGACAGGCTTCCATAGAATTATTTGAATGCACTTTGCATGCTCTGAGTTTTGAATATACAAGTCAGACATTGGAATGTCTGTTGTTACAATTTGTTATTCAAAGACACCAAATTTTCTCAACCTCTGCTGCATTTTGCATTGAAACGTGTTTACTCGGTTGGGTACGACATCATCTATGTGCAACACGTTGCCATTTAGTTGATCCCACATCCTTTTCTACAGGAGTGTGCAGACCTAGCAGTGGAGTGTAAGAGCTACCCTCGTGCTGTTGCTATCCTGTTCTTGTTGGACAGGTATGCCTTTTGGCAGGGTACATCTCCTCGTTTGCTTAAAGCCATTGATGACATCCGTCAAAATAGTCCAAGCACACCCGTCCCTCCCCAGGTAAAATGACTACACTCACAAATCTACATACTGTAATATGTATTTAGAAATTTTTAGCATTTCCTAACCAGTGTATTAGTGTCATTCTCCTACGTAGAGATGAACCCATGTCCTAGAACTCTGCCTGGTTTGTACTCTGCTTAACTGCTACTCTGCTTAACTGCCTATTCCTATTTCCACAACATAATTGTGGGTGATGCCACTTACCAGCTGTCATCCAATCAGAGAATTATGAGGCCTTTGAGTTGTCCAAAGGAAAAACTTGTGCCAAATAAGGCCTGGTTGTTGATATTTAAAAGCAAGAGAACAGCACTTTTGACAGTCCTGTATATCAGGCACCAGATTTTAGATCTGTTGGATGTCAACCAGACATACAAAGAAACTATTAGCACAAAAACAAACAGTTTATATTGGAAATTTGCAGTCTCTGGCTACTAAATAGCCAAATAACGTACTAAGCTTTCTAATATTTACAAGCAGGACAGGTCAATAGTGGGACCTGCATTGTGAATAAGCTGAGAAACAACCAGGCAGAGTTCTAGGACGTTGGTTCATCTCTGCATAGGAATTTTTGCAGAACTTGCTGATTTTTAGTTGCACTCTGCAGTTAGCAAACTTAAAAGTTTAAGACTTGATTAGATTCAGGGTTCACACTCCCAGAAAGACATGCTAAGGGAGGGTGATATACATGTAGAAGATTAGAGGGCTGGTAACGGGGGCCACCCTAAGATGTTACGGGAAAACAACACCGGTGATGCTTATGTTGTTTTTCCTATGGCCAGTCTTCTGCTCAACAAACATTTGAATACCAATATTTGTAGTGTTTTGTGAAGCTTTATTTCTTATGTGTATGACAGTTGTGTAGCTGTTTTGTACTGGTTGTATATTTAGGGACACGAGCCACCGATACCTAGTAACAGGTGACCACAATGATTCGGCGCTACCAACATTATTGTGAAAATCCTATCTTCAAAAAAAAGGGGAAGTGAATATTACTAAGTATTTTTCTAATAGAAAAAATAGCTGTTTGTTTGGACTTGGTTTATTTACCATTCTAATCATCATAGTCAGTGGCAACGAACATGGCATACTTATGCATAATAAGATAAGCAAAAAATCCGTGGCATCTTAGGGCAGGGAGCATCTTATAAGGGCAGCCCCCGTTACATGCATATGAAAGAAATTCTAAAAACTGTATATCCAAAGCTGTCATCATCACTAAATGAATTTTTCTTTTGCTAACTGTTCAATGTGATCTTGAAACGTACAGATTGTCATCCGTAAAGCCAGGGTGTTAACAAACGCGGGTGATCTTCAAGGTGCTGAGAGAGTTCTGGATGATGTTCTGAGCCCTGACAAGGAAAAAGGTCAGTGTGGTTGTAACTTTGTCTCTCAACATCATTATCTGTCAGTAACACTAGAAATGAAATTTTTATGTCTTTGCAAACTCGTAAAAGGATCCAAAACACTATTCCAAAAGAGTAGGGCTCACCTTGTCTGCTTGGCTTAAACATGCAAGCTGTAGCAATAAACTGCATTGCACTACTAGCTGACAAAAAAGCACCATGCTTCGTCCTCAGGCTGAGGTTTGACCGCTAAACCTTATCCTTTTACCATCATTGGCATATCATGTTTCAGCTTTTTCTGGTGTATAATAAAAGATGTTTCTTTAGCTAATCATAATATTTTTGGATTATATATGGTCTTTTTCAGCAAGAATTGAAGATTGAAATCACACCTTTTTTCTCCATATGTCAGGGACTTGGACATACAGAAGTGACTCTGACAGAGCAATAGCTCATTCTGTCTGCATTCAGATCAAGGGACAGGTCCAGCTGAAACTTGGTGAGAGATCAAACTGACTAACTTTCCAACAAGTGGTTAGGCTTCGGCTAGTTTGGGACATTTTTTAGACATTTTTGTGTAATTGCACTGGGTAGACTTGATATTCGTGAAAAAAAACCTTCTCGGTGGAAGGTGAAAGAGGGTGACCGAAATGTTGGTCCTGAATAAAATACTGGTGTACAAAGAACTTTGTAATGCAGTGACTTACCAACCTGAAACTGTTCAGGGATACTATTGAACACAACTACATGTATATACTTCTTGCAGGACAGTGGTACGATGCCTCCACCTTGATTTTGGACTCTATCATTGGCTTCAGAATGCTGCCCAAACCTGACAAGAAGGGGATCGCCTCCAGTGTGGGATTGCTGATGGATGTGTTCAAAAACATATCATACAGAGGTACAGCGTTCTGCAGTAGAAAACCTAACAAAGAATCTTTTGCATGAAAGTTCATCAGATTCTGTGAGTTAATGAATTTTAATCTGCATGGCCTTACTTGAATTATAATTTGCTTGAAATGGTTTAGACTTCCAGATTTTGAAGCAGCAGTACACCCTACAAGCAGACAGCCCACTGTTAGAGGCGTACCGAGCAGCTGAGGAGGCTGCTCATCTGTCAAAGTATGACCCCCTCTTCTGCGCGAGACATCGGGTACATGTATAACACTGCAAGTTTTTGGCTAACTGAAGCTAAATAGGCTACAGAAACTGTTTATGAAGTGGCTGGATGAATAAATGTAAGAAATAATCAACTTACTAACAATCATGATCATATAATTTATGTCTCCTAGCATAATATCAGTATTTTGTGTGACAGGATAAGATGAATTCTACATGTATGAGCCCTGGAAGTTAAATGTGTAGTGTCTAGCTGCTACTCTCTTGGTCTCTTATGCACACCGAAGCTTTGACATTCTTGTCTTTCTTCGTCAGCTTAAGTGATTCCAAGCTGAAGATGTTTCCCATTTAGCCTACAAATTGTTCAAAACAAATATTAGCAGCATCTCTGCTGCATGCATGCACAAGATATATTCCTGAAACCCCCTGCTGGATAGTAATGTAGCGCAGATGTCCTCCCAATTTTCAGGACCCACTGGTTCCTCCTGGTCTGCTCCTTACTCATGTGTAACTGTTGTACCTGTACAGAGGAGAGCTGGTGAGGTACTCATCTTATGTGCTCAGCAGATACAAGACGATCAAGAGAAGGAGAAGTTCCTACAGTTAGCAAGGACAAACTTGTCTGAAAGCCTACATTCCCATGAAAGTGTGGAGGCCCTGAGGAGCAGAGAACAGTTGTGTGAATTCATCTGTGCCTCGTTCCAGTCATGTCAGGTGCTAGAGATGACTGGTGCAGTGGAAAAGAGCAACAACCTGACCAAAATGTGCATGCACCTGTATGAAGAGTACTGTGCTGTGGAGACCAACTTGTCTCTCACATCGTCAATGAAAAGGATGATAGACCTCATTATGGAGGTATTCGAAACATTACTGTCCACATCACAACTGCAGGAAACAGTTGGAGGCAACAACACTGATTTAGCAAAAGAAACAACACTGTCTTATTCCTTGTCAATCAACCACATTGTGCCTAACGACCATACAACACAAAGGCAGCCAGGTGAAGAAAATAACCCACAGACAGTTGACGAAAATGGAAAAAAATCGGGAACAGTTGACAGTGGGTTTGACACCACTGAGGATGAAGACAGAACCAGTGACTACAATAAATCAACTGTAGATCCTTCTGCCACAACCATTGACTTGGACGAAGCAAACTCCGCTGGAAAAAACGTTCCCAAAGACAACATATGCTCATCGTCCACAGTAGATCCTTCAGCCACTACAGTTGACCAAACAAAGGCAAAATGGCTACAGCCTCCCACAGAAGTTGACCGGCTATGTCGAGCTGTTGACAAACATCACATTCAAGCTTCCACGGTGGATCCTTCCATGACCACACTGGGTTTAACCGTTGACCCTTCAGCAACTACTGTTGATGTGGCATACGAAAAAGTAGGGTCAGATGAAAACATTGGCGTTGGAAAGGATGAAACCAGTTTGAGCCATGTTGGTGACAGCAGACATGAAAGGAAAATGTCTGCGGAAGAGCAGAAGAAATGGAATGAAATGTTTGCAGACTTGTCACCAGTCACAAGAGTCCATAGTAAGTTCTGCAGCTAAAGAAGCCCAACAATCCCAGGCACTTGGGACCCTGCCCTACAGCCCCCCCCCCCAAAAAAAAAACAACATTAGAACTTGTACTTGAACAACAGGAACTAATTTATTCATTAGCATAAACCTTGTCTTGATGTTGCCTACTTTTTTTCTTGTAGAACCATCTATTTAAAACTTAATATCTTCTTGTTGCTTATCAATTCTTAGTTTTTTATGAAAGGTAGTAGATGGTACCAGAAACATTGGACCATTTCCAAAATGTATCCAGTAAAAGTGTCCCTTGGAAATCCCAAGAGAACTTATTAATTCTAGCTAGTTTTACATCATTTTCCAAGGTGAATCTTTAAAAAAAAAGCATACAGAATGCAAAAGTCACTCAAGTAACTGGATAACTTTTGAAAGGCAACTGGATAAGTTTTCCAAAGTTTTCCAAAACTTATCCAGTTGCTTCAGTTACTGTAGCTTTTATAAAGTGGATCTTACTTACCATCTGGATATCTTATATTCATGAAAGAACTATAGCAACGAATAAAGAATATAAAGCAATATGCTAGGGGCTTCTTTTCAATATCACGTTATTGATCCCTCTTTTCCTACGTTCATCTCTTTCTATCTTACTCACTCACCATCTTTTTCTCTGTCATTTCACCCCTTACCTTTCTTTTTTCTTTCTTTCTTCCCTTCCTCCCTCCCCTCTTTTTCACTCTCTTTCTTTCTTGCTCTTTTCCTCCTTTTGTGTGACAATATTTATGTAAGATTGGTTTCCGGGCTAATTTGTGCTTGTCCTTTTACAGAGGCTTTGCTTCACAAGTATGACCCATTCAATGACAGGTGGGAGTCAGAGAACACCTTGGTGTACCTTGGGGACCCCCTCCTACTTAGTGATGACAAGAAGGGGAAACAGAGAGATGCTTTTTTTGTCCAGTACATCAGCCAGGAGGAGGCTATGGGCAGGTAACTTTCAACAAAGCTTTCTAACCCTGTCTATAGTCTAGTGCAGATCATTGTCCAAGAATAGATCCTAATTGCAAGCAATAATTTTGGAATAGATTCTAGTTTGTCCCAGGACAGATTACAATTAAAATTTGTAAAAGTAGAATTGTGGATTTTCCTGCAACATATCCTGATTCTAATCAGGTCTAGGACAATCTGCAATTGTCCCGAATCTGAATTTTTACTGTGATTGATACTTGTGTATAAAAATAAGGTACATTAGTATCATGTATAAAATCTAAAGTGTACAAATCATTCAGAATATATACTTTTCCATACAGTGTCACACATTTTTATTGTAACCGATCTATTTTTAGATATGTTGGAAAGAGATACAAAAAGGACAAACCGTATGAACAGTATCGCCAAGACGTCTGCTGCCAGATGACTGCCCGCAAGTATGTCACCGTCTTCAACCACAAGCTGCGGCATCAGCAGGCCTTTGGCCAGATCCAGTACCTTCCGGCCGTTACCCTTCAAGTTAACCCTTCCCAACCCGAGAGCTTCACCATCAACGTGGAGCCGTACATCGATGGGGACTTTGTGAAGTTGACCAACAATCTAAAGTATAAACACCCTGTCCTGGACAGTGGACTGGCAACTGCGTTCACTCACTTCACTTACGAAGCATCAGGGCAAAAGTTGATGATAGTAGACATACAGGGCTGGACCACTGTGGACGGGAGGGGGGTGACATACTTCACAGACCCTCAGATTCATTCGGAGGAGATAAAGAAATACGGGAGAGGTAACCTAGGTGACCGGGGGGTCCAGGCTTTTTGGAGAGAGCAGCACCCGAGATGTAATAAAGTCTGTAGGCTTTTGAAGTTGAAGAGACCACTAATGACATCCTGAAAAGTCAATTCTACCTTCACGGGAAGGGGGGGGGGTGGTGTTTATAAGAATATTTTATATACCAAGGTCAGGAAGACCACCTTTGTATTATGCTAAGGAAGGCTGACTATGCTTTGGGCTAAATTCATGGGCTTATGTTAGACTGATTTTAGCAGTATTAGTATCCAGTATTTGATTATCCTGCTGCATGGGTCCCAAGCACAGGGGTTGGCAGCAGTCTCCTTGTCTTGAAACCATACTTTTAAGCAGCTCTGTCCAGCCAGGGTACACACTGGCAAGGACGCACATATATATTGATGTCCTTCTTAACACACTCCTTCAAAGATTTCCTTGGTCTACCACAACCTCTGTTGCGTGGCTAGAATTGAACAGTCTTTTTACAACAGAAAATTCCTGTACCATTTTTTAGCCAGAGAATGAGGTGAAAGTCAGCTCTTACACAGTTACATATTTTGTAATTTCAATCAAATCAAGATATCGATAGCGACACAATGTAAAGTAATAGATAATGGCCCACTCTGCAAAATCTATGTGATCATTTCCCTTAAAGGCCCGATTTCCCGAAGGTGAACAGCTGCAGGCCACTTCAGGATTGAATTGATCCAATCCACCTGTTGGGTGGTTTGGTTTGGTTTGGATGGAATGAAATTGATAGTTGCATTTTTTAAGTTTCAGCACCCAATTCCTAGAGGGTTTCAATTTCAGGTACGATTAGATCTAGTGCAAATTGATAACACCAGACACCAGTGTGAACATGGCTTAAGTGGATCTGGAACCACCTGCCCACCATAGTGATTTCACGTCCTTGAGGCCATAGGCTGAAGTTAATTGATGACCATCATCAACTAGTTTTTGTTTTATGAATTTGTGTTGATATATCATTTAGTTGCACTTCATTTCTGTACTGTATACATTTGTATGTCTAGTTTCAGCATTGTAATTCTATTTTCATCTGTAGTGTTATACATGTATCCTTAGTCATGTTATTGTAAATGCATTTAAGGTCACAGTGGTTTGATGTTTGCATCTATTGCACTAATCTTTTTACCTTGAACTAAGACCACAGAAATACTTGTTTTGTATTCTGCTTGCCGGCCAATTTGTTTCAATTGCAAACTAAAGAAAACTCAAACACTCTATTCTTTCTCTACCTATTAGTATTAGTAATTGTAAGATAACATTAGAAGAACCGAATGACATTCTCCATTACAGTTAAAGTGGACACAGATACATGTAACTTCTCAAATGCTCTTGATACATGTGAGCTGTGGATATATGTGATGCATAAACTTTATAATTTAAAGATAATAACGAAGCTTTAAAGCTACATGTATGCTACATGTATCTAAAGCTATTGAATATCAATTGCAATACATCTTAGTATTATAGTCAACAATGATATTCAATGATATGACATTCTACATCATTTCTAAGTAGAAGAGTATAGCATTGAGGGCCAAGTTTGACAATCTCATACCTTTGCCAAATGATGTTAACTTTTTTGAGTGACATATTGCAAATGCTTGTCATGGATTATAAAAACAAGGTCCACATTTGCATACATTAAATCATATTCTATACCCAAATAAACACATGTTGTTCAAAGTATGGAAGTTTTGTTTAGGAAAGAATGGTATTCTACCTTTTCCTCATAAATCATGAGGCCCTGCTTTGCATTATTTATGCCTAATACTGTCGCCCTTTACTTTACTTCCTATTAAATGCTGCAAGCATGGAATTCTCATCATTTACCACTGTGGAATTATAGTATTTTCTTATTGCAAGTGCGATGCGGGTCAGGTCTTTATTTGCATTAAAGATATCTAGCGATATTTCTCTCTCTGTTACATATGTTAGAGAGTCCTATCATTGAATGTAGTAGATTTATAAATTTCCTAATTAATTATGCTAATCAACTTCTGATTTTAATAATGGGCCTTTAATTATGTCAATCATCACTCCAGATACCAAAAATTTATTTAGCATTTAACGCTATTAGTCTGTTCAGCTATTAGCTATCTACATTGTGTACCATTCAAACAAGTTGAACCATGGTTTACTCTGACTGGAAGCATGATAAAAGCTCCTTGGTAAATATGCTCTAACGGAAACTCATTTCAGTACCACGGACAAGGAAATGCGAGGTCGGTCAGAAAGTGGGAGCTAAAACATCATGTAGTGAAGCTATAGAAGCTGGAGTAACATGATTCTCACTGTAACACAGATACTAAAAGAGCGCCCGTCTAAATGGGCTTACTGTCTGAAGTCACGTGCTGAAGTTGGCTGTAGCTGTAGTGCTTAACTGCCGCTAGACTGATGACCACTGGTGCTTTGCCAAGGCGATGCTACATTGTGGTGATATATTGGTGATCCTGACTGCCAATCACAATTATGAGTTTAACCAATGACAGCATGACAATTACTATGGTCCCACCACCGATGAAAGAGTGCTTACACATCCGTCAGAACCTTTGCATTTTTACGCTTATTTTGCGCTTATACTCTATGTTTTCCACGGAGTGGGCGTGGCTATGGAATCGGTCTGTTGAGACAGTGTGGAAATACACAGGTAGATAGCCTAATATTTCTAAATATATATTTTAGTTTAGGGAAGATGTTCTTGTTATAGATATGACGCAGTTTTTGTATGCAAACGTTGCAGCTTGTGCAGAGAATATTGCAACATCAGGGCATGCACTCTCTCAGGTTTCTTTCAAAATGGTTTGACCCGATCAACCTGCTGAAGTATTAGTAAAGGCATTGTAACGTTACAATATTTTGAGGGGGTAATAAATTGGTCGTCAGAGGGTCGGTTTTTGGAAAAATGTTTCCATGGCCCTCTCCACTTTACCAACTTTTTTTTTTATTGTCCTCTAGACAACCCCCCCCCCCATTATCAAAGCAAGGAGGTTTTAATTACGTTATAATCTCATTTTTAGGCACTCCCCCTTTGACGACATGCCTCCCGCTTGAACCGTTAACGTTACAGTTCTTAATCGTCCATTGAGGAAGGTTCGTTCAAATGCAACGATACATGCTCTTCGCATGCTTCGATTTATATTCATTTACAAGATTTTGATGTGAAAATATTTCCGAGAAACAAAAATGTATTATACATCTCGCATGACCCTCGAGCTCATCACAGAGCCAGCGGCCGGCGAATTTGGCGGAGTGATACAACAGTCCATATGTGGAAACCCCGCACAACTCGAATCATTTTTCATTGAACAGTGAAAGTGATTAGGATGTGAACTCGGGACATTGGACTGTGTACTGTGTGTTTGCCTGTGCACGGCTGCACATATCGGAAAATTTCAGAGTTCACCAAACTACGCCGAGGGTGAGAAACGCCTTCGCCGCCGACCTGTTCAATTTTCCCAGAGGTCACGGGATCGCATCGGCTTCACGTACTGGATCGAATTAGTGCGACGTACACGTCCCTGGTTCCAAGCGGGGGCGGTCAGCTTGTCTCCCGAGGAACTTGTCTGTCTTCTCAACGCGGTTCCATCCCACCTGTATCGCACTACAAGCTAAAGAAGAACCTTATATATACCCAAACTGCACCGATCGTTGGAAAACATGAGTGCGGGAGCAGGAGCCAGCGGGGGCCGGAAGATTCCTCCCCAGGTCCCGCCCAAAAGCCGAGACCGGCCGGTGAGCGTGGCTGATGCGACTGAGGAGCTGTCAGCTGTGCAGCTACAGGGAGGTACGTGTTCATTTCAGCAACATGGATACATTTAGCTGATTTGGGTAGATTTCAACAACAATGACGACATTCAGCTGACTGATCTAATTACATGATGTATCTCTGTCCAATAGACATTCTGACAGGTTGTATCTAGTGAGCCTGTGGGAGGGGGGTCTGTACCACCTGCGGTATAATTTTGTTGTGGTCGAGGGCTCGAAATCAATTATATGTACTTGCACGGTTTCAGCTTGCACCTAACTAGAAAATTAAGGTGCACTGAAAAAATGGTGCTTAATAACATGAAATTGATTAAGCATGTCAGCAAAACCTGCCCACAATTGTGATGAAGCCTGTGCGATTACATAGCCAACTTTTAATTTCAATTTTGATAAAAGGAAAACAACAAAGCTCTAGCATATTACAATATTTCTTTACACTCAAATGTCAACTAGAAATGTATATGTTATTTACTTAAGTGTGGCATGGCACCTTTAGCCTTTAGTTTAGGTAACTCTACACAAATATCTAGGTGCACCAGTGAACCCACATTTTTGTGTGCTCACATCACATTGAATGCACCCATTATTTTGAGCCCTGGTGATGTGGAGGATGTACTTGGGGTTTGTGTGAAAATTTCCTTCATTTTGATAAGGTGTGGTCCCACTTCACACCTTTACGCAATCATACACCTGGTTGACCCAGGTAGGGTTGTCAGGTATGCAACCTAGGTGTAAGGTGGTTTGGCAATATTTGCATGTGCCAAGAAAGATGTCACAATATGGCAGTGCTTGTACTAGTACCCTGTAAACCGCATCATGGCTTAACGCCACGTTTGTACGAAAAGAGTACAATCTGCATAGTTTTACAGGCCCTAGTCTTTTCGACGAATGTGGATTTCACCCTTCTCTCAGTGCCTTCTGCCTCTATGGACTACATAGTACATACAGACTCTGTATGTACTATGTAGTCCATAGAGGCAGAAGGCACCCACCAATATCTCTTTCTCTGAGTTCACAGTTGTTAACGTCAATTCTTTAATCTCCAAGCAGACCTTGCGTTGGCATAAGATAGTATCATAAGCTGGGGAAGGAGTTTAGGGGGCAGAGGACTTTCATTCCTCCAGGAATAAAACTCCTCCTATCAGCTCCATCAGGCTTTTGAAACACTCCCTCAGGAAATGAATGTGGTTTATATGCAGGAAGCTCAGATTACACTCTCCATTTGCCATAATTGATTGACAGAATTCCTACAACCTGAAAGGTCATGCCAAGGCTCAAAATTCATTCTCAGGGTCAGGTGCTCTGGTGCAACATTTTGGATTCACAACATAAAATGAAGTATTAGCAGAATGTCAGCAAAACCACTTGTCAGAGCTTGAATTAGAAATTCTACATTTACCTTCAAAATATGATAATTACAGAACATTATACCTATAGGCTTTAGTATATACAGGTTTTCCTATATGTTAATAACCCTCGCAATTCACTGAAAGTTGTTAGTGTTCTCAACGACAAGGAGGTTGCATTTTGTAAGAAAAACATGTACCTGTAGAATGTATTTTATTGTCTTTTGTTTACAAGACTCGAAATAACAACAAATCACATTGTGCAAATGGAAATGTCGGTTTATTGGCTTGCCTGTTGCCATGTTTGCTTGAACACTTCTTCTCCTAAATGTCTGATAAACATTTGTTCATGAATGACAAAATGAAGGCAGATCATCTTTTTTGCTGGGGGCTTCTGTACAAGGGATGTCGTTCATTGCCAGAAGTGACACAATGCTTCTTTGCACATATTAAACCCACTACCATAATAGACTATTAAAAAACACCTCTTTTCTGTTAGAAAGAGCTCTTGATATATTGCAATTCTTCAGAGTCTTTATATTTGTCTGTCATTTCTACTACTAGCATTCAATTTCATTAATAAGCCAATAGTTCCTTGGGGATACACGTTTGGTTTTTGGTTGTCGGTGGTAAGGGTGATGTAATTATGTACCACACGAAAACGTTAACAAAATCATCTCTTCTCTGTAGACAGAGCTCATTTATAATATACAGTGTATATTGCTTACTTTGCTGTCTATTGGTATGATGAGCCCCAAATCGGGGGTGCGCATTTTATTTGGGGTGCGCGGTTTAATGAAAGAAATGCGGTATCAATGACATCATTCCTTGCTTCTGTGGGTATGCTGGTGGTTTATCAAGCCAACACGGGCCACCAGTACCTGTCCGCAGGTTTCACACACAAACTCGCTCTGCAGCTGCCCAGGATAGCGCGTTTGGCTCAGAACCAAGAGGTTCTGGGTTTGATATTTGCCGCGCCACCGACGTTGTGCCCTTGGGAAAAGCACAAGGCTTTCCTTGACGGTGGCGTGATGGCCACCGAGCCTCTTGGCTTAGCATCTTTTTAAATCACGTAGCAACCAATTCGCGGCAGGTAGTAGGAGCTATTGATACCCTCACGACACTCAACCACTTATTCCCATCTCCATCCCGGCCACCTTTTTTAGAGCCTGTTTCTCTATAGTAATGAACATTATAGTTCACCTGTTAGTCTAGTGTATTTTCAGGGTGTGAGTATATTTTCAGTTTCAGTTGTCCAGCCTACTAAGTTATGTATTCGCAGTCTTGATCTTGAAACCTGAAGTTGTCTGTGATACTGCATACATACTAGTACCAGCACTTGGTTAAAATAGGGCTCAAAATTCATTTGGGGGGGCAGGTGCTCTGGTGCAGCTAACCTTATAAAGATCGATGTAGCTATGTACATTTTTTTGTAGGTGCACAAAAAAACATTTGGGTGCAGAAAATTGCAGTATTAAGCAAAACATAATTATTAGTACTGCCTCTCTCCATAGCTTATGATGAATCTGAGATTCGTCATGTACAATTCTTAGTATTTTAACATCTCAGGCTTGAAGGTAGAAAAGTGACCTTTGTACCATTGTTACTGCTGGTATATACATTAATTATTTTGTATATGTGTACATGTACTGACGCAATGTTTTGTCACTCTGTCTATGCAATTAATTTATATATATATGTAGATAGTGCAGTTGGTCAATTTTATATACATGTATAAACATATATTTTTGAAGGATAAGCTGGATGAACAGCGAGTGTATATGTTCCCACTGAAAATATTTAGATTCAATTTTACCGTTTATTGAATGATAATTTTAAGAACCATATTTTGGGAAAACCCTTGGAGAGCCTCAGGGAGTGAAGTCCAATGACTGTTGAACACATAGTCATATGTCTGTGGTATAAAGGTTACACATAAACAAGCAATAAATCAATCATGTACCTTGGGGACTCTGTGCTGATTAGATCTGCTCACCTCAAAAGGTTTCCTGTGTATAAATTTGGTTAATAAGATATATTTTTATCTGATTTGCCCCAAAGCTACTAGAGTTTGAGATTTGCAAAAATCAATAATATCATAACAATATTACGTTTGGTGTAAATGATCTATTGCAATTTGAAGTCTTCCAGTTTCAGAAGGATATATAGCTTCAGATAAAGGAATCTAGTTATGATCACATGACATCTTTTATGGAAACATGACATAATCTATTGTGATCATAATCGGACATTTCATATTGTTGGCTCATTTCTTTCTTAAACTTGTTCGGACCCTTGTAGTGCCCAGTGATTGACAAATAGGGCATCAAGTTTCCTTGCTGTTTTAGTAGCATGGTATATTTTGTAAAAGTAGGGGTGGCTAGCCCTTCCCCTGTGCCCGAGGCACCTCCTCGAACATGGACCTCCATTTTACGTCCCTTCAAAAAGACAGATGCAGCCCCAGCCAACATGCCCCTCCCAGAATTTGAACTGGGGTCTCCCATGGCCAGCAGCTCAACTGTGGGGATACTACCAGTTGAGCCACAGGGGCATCCCTACCTGTCATAGTTACCACACTAAATATTAGACAGGATAAAGAAATTTCAGCTCAAACTCAAAGTTGTGTATTACTGCCATTAGGAACTTTGATGGAAATAATTCTGCAAAACCTGATGGAATGAGGAGAATGGGATAATTCATTGTAAAAGAAAAGAAAAACATTGGCTTCAATCCCTTGGGAATGGTATGCATAGGTCAAGCTATGGTACAAGGCTTCTGTCAGAGTCATCACGTTGGATATGTTCCCACATTGCTACATCTTGAACAATTTAACTGAACGATAATGACATTAGCAAATGATTTCTAAAGGGTGTAACTAAATCTCAATGTAGACATGCAGAGGAAAGTACTTGGATCGTGATGTATACATGTAACATGGATATAGTATGTCCTTATCATTGCTGTCACTCTGAGCAAGCTCCTTGCTCTGAGGAATTCTTAAGGCATGGATTACTTCTGAGCAAGCTCAAATATCAAGCAGATTTACGGCACAGTTTTATTCACATCTCATGGCTCAGACTGCAGGCATGCGAGCAGGTCTGCACACGTGAATGGTACTATCAGGTTTGTGATGGCTGATTTGTAATTGAATACACCGCATATGCACAAGCATTGATATACTTTATAACATGTCACTGAATCCTAGTAGGAGACGCAGTGCCTATCCAGGTGACTTTTCTGCTGAAACCGGTGCACAGGAGCAGTTACATTTTTTTCCTCACCGTATTGTTCCATTTATTTATTATCCCTGATTATTCCTATTGTTAAATTGATTTATTCAAATTGTCATAAGTTGATAAAGGAAGCAAGCATAAGCCTCTAGCATCCAATTCAGTGTTAACTTTATACCTCATTCATATTCTATTGTTATGTACTATTTTAAATCTATCTATTATTTTTTAAGTACAAACAAATAAACAAAACAAAACAAACAAAAAGACATGTAATGTGCTTTATATGTAATATAGAGTATGGAACTTCAACTTAGCAAAGCAATACTAACAGCCCGCTGTTTGCTCAACACTGAGCTTTACCTTTTCAGGGCCTCAGTTGGACGTGTTTTGGGAATACCAAAACTGAGCTGATGACACTCATACACACAAACATGTAATATTACATGTACATTACATGGAATGCATTTGGATTCAAGGAATATGTTTTGTTGATAGATCCTACAAGGATTTATTACTAATACTGTAACAATGAATTTGAGATAATAAAATAAGGGATCTTCCTCTATAGAGATGCATACCAGGGATTGCAATACTGCACTTTTGTGCACTAAAAATTAGAGCTCACAAGTTACATGTTTCACTGGGGGTACATAGATCCACCTAGATATACATTAAGGTACACTATAATAATTGTTGTACATTAGTATACAGCATATTCTTGACATTTAAGTGCCAGAAAAATAAAACCTTTGTTGTATTACTTATATAGGATTTAGCTAGAAGTTAGCTATAAAATTTGGGGTTCATTTATTCTGATGTGCAAATTTCTTTCTGTGTACCTATTCCCCAAAATGAATTTTCAGCCCTACACTCTTCTGAGCTTTTACCTTAGAGTTAGATGATGATGTAAAGGATAGTTCCCTAGAGTCCTACATTTTGTAGATACAGCTTACTACTGCGTCATGCCTGGGTAGCCAAAGGTACGTGGTTATATCAGCTCAACGAGGTGTTCAAAGAATAGATTTGGAAGTTTTACAAGAATCTAAATGAGTTTCAGGTCACAGGAATTATTGACGTCAGGGTGGATAAGTGCTAATGCAGTGTAGATCCCCTATAGGCCTATTTTCTCATTCATTACCTCCAAGGAGGAGCTCCTGTTGGTGTGTTTGTGTTTGTATCTTATGATCATTTGGATTGACTTGTCATCTAGTCTTCAAGCATCTAGGTTAGTTAGATCACTGCCTTGGTTACTATATTGTGTTATAAAGAAACATCTATCCAGACATTAATGGAAGCATGTTTTAAAATTGAATGGAATTTGCTATTCCTGGTAAAAGGGATATCAGAAAACCCTAGCCCACATGACACGCACCATAATACTTCACAAAGGTTTGTGTCCTACTGACTCTTCGGTCATATAGACTCTTATCTGAATTTCGAGCCCTGACATTCAACAGTGGTTGTTTGTATATTTACTTCTAGTACAAGTATTATAATATAAACCTTTTGCTGTTCCAAGGAGGCCAGATAAACCATGCTGATGTTTGCATGACAGAGTCCATCTGTCTAACAATGGAGACAGGTGTTTTGGGTGTGACCTCCTGACACCTCCCTGCTGCTTCACTACCAAAACAAGGTAGAAAGGTAAACAGAACACAGCTAGAGCAGACAGGGAACAGCCTGCCACCTGCCAGGGTAACACGCATGCATAATCAATGTGTCAGACTGTTGACATACATGTGGCACCCGCATTCTTGGCGACACCTCAGGGGCGGGCACTTTGGTAGAGTTGCAGATATCTTCAAAATTCTACACATGCATAGATATAGCAGACCTTACATAAGTCGTTGTACTTTTGTAATGTCAAAATATCTATAAAATTGCTGTTAATTGTGTAAAAAAAATAAAAATAAAACAACAACAGCAGCCTTATTTTGTGATTTATTCACCCTCTGGGGGAAGAAGGCTATATATGTGAGTAGAGGCATATCAGATTCTCTGTATTTATGAAAAAAAGCTACATGTTTGAAATTGTATTCATGGACCTTCTTACACACATAACCAAAGGTAGATGCATATCTAAATTTGATTTTAATGAGAAATCCACTCAGATTTTACACAGCCTTTGTGAACATTTTGAATGAGAATTGCACGGAATTTACAATTACATGTACAGGATTTGAACCACCTCTAAGTCTAAAGACTTTTTTCTAATTGCAACTAGATAAGGAGTTACATGTATTTGATATCTGTACTACACAGAAAGCAATATTTGTACTGTACCTGTAATTGTCCAAAATATGGGAACACTGCTGTACCTGTACTGGACAGGTATTGTTACTACATTTGTACATGTACATATCAGGTCAGGCTTGGCTGGGATGACAGGTCAGGGGATGGCCACTTTGAAAGATAAAATTACCATGATGGCAGTGTTTAAAGGTTACAGATTTGATACCACATTTTTACATGCCACTGTAGTAAGATCTTTCCAAGTCATGATTCAGTTGAGTTCAGTTTACTCAACATGTATTTAATCAGGTCACAAAGAGAAGATGGTTTTCACTGATTCCTTGGGGGAAAACCCTGACGTAGAAGAGAACATTACAAGAAATTATAAAAATGAAATCAGGGGTCAACTAGAATGAACAAGCATTCATAGATCCGAGACATATAATTGAAAATAGTTATAAATGTTGACAATAGCAATCCTTGCCGTGACTTGGACTGGACTCTAAGTTATTATAACAATTGTCAGTATAACAATAATAACAATAATAACAATAATAACAATAATTATTAGTATAACAATAAAATTATACTAGTGCAAATATAAAATCATAATATCAGAATTTTTTCACTAACGATGCCCTTTTTTTACTGATAATCATTTTTTTTCCATTTCAAAGGTAATTTTTCTGTAAGGAATCTGATAAACAGTGATATTGAGTGCAATACTTATTTTTTCAATTTCAGCAACACCAGCACCTAATCCTTCTTAAAGCTGCACCCTCTTATTTCCTTTACCAATTTGACACCTTTCTAATTATGATTAATACTGGTCCAGATGGTATCTACTTATTATTCCTTTCCTTATCAAATTAGTAAGCATGAGAAGCGCACTCACACAGTCAGTGATTCAATTATGTTACCAGAAGATGGTAAGCATGGCCAGTGTGCATTCAAAGCAAGATTCTTGCTGACTCTGCTCTGTCTTAACTAAAAATAATTTACTGTGTGCCTGAGGGGCTGTGGAGGTTTTATGTTACAACATGTATTTGACATGTGGAATTTTCACCAATACGTGTCGCTCATTCTCCTCTAGGGTTTCCTCCCTAGATCAACTGGCATTTTGACCTCCAACTTTTTCCCATTAATGGATTAAGAATGAATATTGATAGCTGGATATGAAAGACTTCAAAGTATGATTTTTTAATGTTATCAAATGTCATTGCACAGAAACAGAATATTATGTTTTGCTAAGAAAAAACAGCCCTTTATATGTCTATAGAAATTAGAATGATTCTTCAATCAGTGACATTTGAAAACTCCAGAGTCAATGATTGAAGAAATATTCTATTTTATCATTCACGTATGGGTAAGTTTAAAAACTTACTCGAGTTGTAGTATCATACATGACTGATGAACCTGAGTCCTTTGTATATGTACATACAAGTGCAATGAAACTATGTTTTCCATATGCATAATGATCAAAGTTTCAATGTTTGCACATCTCATTCTCTATCAATGAGAAAACAAGGGAAGTCGAAATGCCAACTGAGCTGTGTGTGTGGGGGTGGGGGTGGGGGGGTGGATATCCAGTAGCAGAGTGTATTTTTACAGGGAGGGGTTGCTACTTGCTAGCCATTCTCATTAAACATAAGGACAACTAGGGACTTGAAGCTCAACTGTGAGGCTGCTACCAATAGGGCTACAGGGACATCCCTAGATGCATATGACTTGTACAAATGTAAGTTTAGATATAAAAAATGCTGACCCTGATGCCCTCCTGTTTCAGATGCACAGGGCCTCAGCACACCCTGTGATGTCAAACTGTCCCACATCACGTGTGACTCCTTCAAAATCCAGTGGTCCATGGACCCCAAGGACCACGTCACCCACTTCTTCATCGACCTCAACAAGAAAGCCAATGTCAACAGTGCCAAGAAAGCCTTCAAACACAAGGACGTTCCAACCAAGCTGGTCGCCAAGGCCATCCCACTGCCATTCACCGTCAAAGGTCACTGGTTTCTGCAGCCGCGGACGAACTACACGGTGTCGGTGCAGACGGCATGCAAGTTGCCTGATGGCGAGTACAAGGTGTCGGATTGGAGTGAGACAGTAGAGTTCTGTACAGCAGGTAAGAGATACATCACATTGCTGATTTGTAAGCAGTCATTGGTAGTTGATTTCAAGTCCAGTGTGCTTATTTTCAGCCTTAGATTACTTGGCAATTAGAAAGAAATATTTGTATCCCGTATTATGCTGATTAGGATTTTGCCATTTAGTAAATGTCAAGCTTTTGCACGTATGCGGATGACTACCGTCTTGCAGCCTAATGTTTATCACTGGAGTCTTATCATCAGCCACCATGACGGAAAAAGTGGGGAATGTGCAATGGAACTGAGTCAGCTTACTACGTAGTACTGATGTGAGTTATGTGGCAGAGGCTGTCATTCTTGAATGTATAGCCATAGCCTGAAGCTGTAGGCCAGGGTTGATGTAAATTAGGATTTCACCATGGTCAATAGTGACCAACAGAGGTTTTATATGTAGTGAGCTTCCTGGGGAAAAATTGCCTATCAGTATCAGATGGTGAACAGAATGATAGAACACCCTTGAGCATGTGAAATGTCCTGGACTGATGCATGCACCAGGTATTGAATACAGAGGAGACCTCGAGCATAAATGGTGACATTCCAATAAGAAATGACCACAAGAAGTATTTGATTGAGAAATGGGCTTTTCAAACCAGAAATTCAGGTAACAGGTGGAAAATCATATCACGGGGTACATATTGTTCTGCTGAAGAATTTTTTGCTACCAATGCCTGTTCTGTCAACTCCAAAACTTTATTTTTTTATGCACAAATTTTTCACATGCAAGTTTTAAAGTTGAACATGCCAAATTTTTCACATGCAATATGAACCCGTGCACATTTTACTTACAGCAGCTGAAGGGCATGCATTGAACTATTTACATGTAAATAAGCTTTTTGATGGAGAAGCTGAAACCAAGTAAACATGGTAACATCATATATTGCTTTAGATTATCCAATGTTTTTAGCATCATCTTCATTCTTATATTATATGATTAAACCCCCATGCTGGTGAAAGTACAAAAAAATGACACCAAATTGACCAAAATCTATCGATTTCTAGATCTAATCATGTTTTTATGAATCATTTCAGGTTCATATGTAGTACAGCAGTAGATTACTGCATACCAAACAAGTCAATCATGTAGTCTGGGCCTTGATTGTGTCTGGGTCTTGTATGCAGATACTCAATTTATATCTTTAGTAGAAGCTCTTTTAGATTTTGCATTTGGAGCACACAGTTTTCCTATTAGGAGCTTAGTAATCAGTCTGGAGAATGTTGAAACGGTTATGAAATCACTGCGGGGGGATGCCAATGACTGGGCATTGTCATCAATTATAAAATCAAACTAGAAAATCAACCACATTTCAGTAATTCAAGTACATACAATATATATCATTGATACAATGTACTATCATCTGATTGTCACAACTGCAAGTTCAATGATTCAATGGGATCCATTTGGAAAATGCTGTCTAACCATATTTACCATTATTTCTGAAAAAGGTTAACTCTAGAAACAAGAAACTCGTGAGTCAGTAGCTATATATAGCATGAGTAAAGATGCACATAACTCGCATTATGCAGGGAGTATTTTGAGTCCTATAATTCAGTGATGGTATTTCAGCACCTCAGACATGTCTGCAGGGTACAGTTGTACAGTCAGTATTTCTGTTCTGAGTAGAGCAACAAGCACAACAGAACTAGTATATTTATATGCATGAACATTAGATACATGTAAATGATGTGATGTTCTGTTGGGAAATCAAGAAGGCTAACCCACTAATATCAGGCAGGGCTCGAAATCAGATCATAAATACTTCACTGTAGCCACAACTTTCGTTTCATCTGGATATGCAAGTGTCATATCCATGTCAGTGTATGATTGCTACATTATGATATTCACTGCTTTGCTTTTACTTTACAACAGTACATATCTTTATTCATGACCATCTCATGGTCCTGCCAACATGTACACAGTGTAACTTGACCGAAGGTTCTTCCCAGTTTGTCCATTTAGAAAATTGAAACTGAGTTCACTCTGTCATGGATGCTCTAGATATGATGCCCTTTGTAACATTCCTCACCTTTACCAGATTTCAAGAGACTCAGTTCCATTAGCAGATTTGAATTATTTTTAGATTTGACAGCTCTCACAATGCAACAATATTTAAATACATGTAGTGAAAAATAGCTATTTAATTAGAAAAGCTGCTGAAACATGTAGGATTAGACGTACCTAATTGAATCAAAATACATGAATCTTAGATATTATCTACTACATATAAATGATCATATTTCAAGTACATTTTTGAAGCATATGATCAGTCTAGATACATGTATGTCTGCCCCCTCCTCCTTTCCATCTGTGAAAATGTTTTCGTCCATATTCAATATTTCAATATTGATTTTCCAATGGATCAATATTGCCTAAATGATAGGAAATAAGATCTTGATCAAGTAACGTTTATATGCTTGCTTTAAGAAGAGTTAAAAAACATGTAAACAATAGATTTAGTGGTAGCATAGCTTTTATGTTTAATTCTAAAAATGATAGATTTAGTGGTACATAGCTTTGTTTCTCTAAATTGTTAACTAACAGTACTACAAGTAATAATATTTCACCCTTAGTCTTTAATGTAGTAGTAACACTACTGCATTTAGCCCATGTTGGCAACGACTTGGAAAATATGAACAATTATTATCAAATGTCATGGTTTGAATCGGTTGAAATACTTAGATTGATTGCAAATTTCTATAATTGTTGTAAATAGTAATTCACTATTCTCAAGGTCCTACAATATGGTTTCCTAGAGGCAGCCTGTTTCCCTTCTGTTACCTCAAGGACATCTCCTGAGTGAACATGTACGTCATTGCCTAGGATATCTGTCATGATGTCGTAGTGAAGCTTTTAGCAAAGCAACCAATATATGGTGTGCTACACTTTACAGTAACTGCAGGGCTCAAAATACTATTTTGGGTCACCTTGCACTGCCTGGTGAAGATGAAAAAATCAATTGACTAAAAAAAAATACAATGTAATTATATATAAAAGTATGTAGTGTTCTTTATTAAACGTACATACATAATGATTGTATATTTGTAGAGATTCTTATGTTTAGTAGAATTTTTAATTGGGCAAAAACATCTAACAACATCCAGATTTAGAAATTAGAATAGCAGCTGAAACGTGTTCCTGGAATTATTATTGCTATCTGGTCCATCTGTGAAACATGCCATCAACTCAGCCCTGCTACAAAGCAATTAAAACAGGTTTTCAAGAATGTAAATCTGTCTATTAGGCCACACCAATTTAATTTCTTGGTTCACAGATTCGCTCGCTCCTATTTTTTGGAAAAAGAAATAAAAATAAAAATTACCAATCAGCAAATTTTCACCGTTAATGAAGCCATTCACCAACTTTCTGGTGTAGCAAATTGGCCTTTATATTATAAGCTCCTTAAAGTGTGGGTACAGGTGCTGTTACTGTACAATAATAGTGTTTTTGTACTTTTTTCAAGCTGAAAACTTTTTTTCTTTATGTTTTGGATTAGTCGTTACCTTTACCCCAACCATTTTACAATTTTTATTTTTATTTTTATTTCGCCCTCTCGCTCCATATTTTTTATGAAAAAATCCGTGAACCAAGAAATTAAATTCTGATTCTGATGAAGACTTTTGAATAAAAGGTCGAAACCGGTAAACCGTTGTGTCTCAGCCGTCATCCTTCTGACGCCTTATCGACCAAGAAATTAAATTGGTGTGGCCTTATTAGAATTCTATGTTTGGCCTCCAGTCTTTTAAACATGAAATACATGTATTATAAACTTATATTTAGAATCATCAAAGTAACCCAAAGGTAAAAAATTATTTATGAAAACCCATTATCTATTCTTGACTTATCCTGTTTCAAAGTCTGCAACTGAAATGCCCCTGCAGTTCTAAGGAAAGTTACTAGAGGACCAAACTAATGGCACTTCTGCCTTATCACAAGAGCTATTTACCAATTGATAATTGTGACTCAATGTTAGCTTGTCCAGAACATGAGATATCAAAACCAGCAATTGCACTGCAGTGCCATATAGTGTACCAAAAAAATCCTTTTGAGGTCTCATCAAGACCTGTCAACATACTTAAGTATGCAGACAATCTATCCAAGCATTCTTGAGTTATCATGGTCACAGAAAGACACACAGACACAAAATGCTGGTAAAGACATATTAACCTTCTTGGCAAAGGTAACAAGCACTATGGTAATACAATGTGATATAGATTTAGCTGAAGCTCTAATCAGTCTCGCAAACTTTCTGTTCTTCCAGACTATTCTTCTGTGCAATTGAACCAACTTCTGGACAAAGCTCGGAACATTATGTCAGACCGCAAGCTTCCACTCACGCACTTCTACCGTAACCAGCACCAAGATTACTTTGACTTCATGCGGATGAACCACGGAGGCGTGCTGCAACCGTCTATAAAAGATGATGGCGGAAGCCACGGTTCGCCCATCAACGGCAACCTAAAGGGAATCTCCTTCAGTGCAAATGTTGAATGGAACGAGCGAGATGGGCCGCGCATTCCCATTGATTCCCCGTACGGCCGCGAGCGCTTCTTATGCCCGGCTGCCGCCATGTTCAACGAGAACGCCAATCTGTACTTTGCTGATTTGTATTGCATGTACACGGCGTACCACTTCGTCAACCTGGTCCTGACGACAAAAGGTTCAGAAGGGGATCAGTTCTGCAGTGGTAAGTTGCCGCTCCTAGATCCTTCAAACAATGAGTTCCTCACACGCAAGAAACGGGATGACGGGAGTATGGAGTTTGCCGTCTGCCAGGACTTGATCGTGGAGTTGTTTTACACCGAGCCAATGAAAATGAAGGAGGGCCAAATGGTGTCTATAGAGGGGCACGTAGTACCGAGTTTGTCCACAGAAAATGCTAAGAAAGACGCAAGCTGTAAAATGTGCAACATCAATAAGTAAGGCCCAGGAATAAAAGACCCCACAGGTACACTACTAGTATATGTCACGTTGTTATATGTACAGTCAAACCTGGTCGGGCATCCACCTGCAGTCACAAGCCACACTGAAACAGTCCCATAAGAAGACCACCTGCTAAGCAACAACATTTTTGCAGTCCCCATCCCATTCAAGAAACGATCGAGGCACCCAGTCTAGCAGCGGCCATTTTAAAATTAAATTGTTGATCCCTGCAGGCGCTAGCCTGGTAACTGTTTAACGGGCTGGCCAAGTCCTATCAAGCGATGTAACTTAGTGAGGTCTAGGAGAAAAATGTTATGTTTCTGGTTACCTGACCAACCCTAGCCAAAACTTGCTGACCCTTGCTTTTTTGTTTTGGTTAGCTGCTTAAGCAAAGGGCTTGGAATTTTTGATCTGACATCTTTGTTATGAAATTCAAAACAGATGTTCTGCGTTACACTGTTAACAGTTAAATTCTTTTAACAGTAAGAATGTGTAGTAAATATTGTTCTTTTTTGTTCAGTTTATTGATTACTTGTGCTTGTCCATATCTGACATAATTACTATATGATATTTAACATGCCAGTGCCTGATTGCATTTCAATTGCTAATCTAGTGTTTGTATTTGTCGGATCACGTGGGCCGAGATCTAAAATAGAAAAAAGATTCCCGACCTACCGACCCTTTTTTTCTGGGTTGTAACCAGAAACACAATTTTTTGCTAGGCCTAAATATGTACTTGCATAAGCCAACTGCCTCATACATGTACCAATCATCCAGCCAACCTGGAGCAACCATTCCTCCTTAGTAACCGACTTCTGCTCAGTCCCTTGAGTGGCTGCTGAGACCAGGTTTGACAGTATCACCTTGAAATGTCTTGAATAGTCTAATTGTGTGAGGTGTATTATATGAAGGTCTGGCTAATCACTAGCACAAATTTAATGTTGTCAACAAGTTGATATTCACCTCTGCTGCATCTTATTAACAGTACACATTGTACAGCGTGTCTCTCACATGTAACTTGTATTCCAGGTGCAGTGATTAAAGCCTTGGTCACATACACACATTAGGCCTGCACCGGGGGCTTTTCTAACTTGCTACGTACGGCACTATCTTCAATCATTTGGGAACTGCATCATATGTTGACTGTGACCCAGGCTTAAACTCCTCACTGAATACTAGACATATTTGAGCCACACAAACAGCTTCCATTGTGGGAGAAATCTTAATGGATGAGCATGACAACATACATGTAGGCAGTTTGTGAGATGAATGCCGTATGTGTGGTTCAAATTCTTCTACTAGTTAACGGTATAAAGTTAACAAGATTTATTACTAACTGGACTATTGGGCCAAATGTGTGGGACAGAACTGCATGTAATTTCAACTGCAGTTAATCCTCACAGTCTCGAACATCTGCTGCTCTTTCTTTGTGACCAAATGTTCAATTTTTTTTTTCAAATATGATAGATACCGGTAAGAGGAGAAGTAATAACTGCCAAAATTTGACCAAATTATATGATTATATGAATACTCATGTCGTTTTGGCTAACAGATTATATTGATGACTTTCATGAAGTAACTACATAGTTCTTGATGACTGATCTGTCAACTTAGGTATTGTACTTAAGAAGATGGTTAAAGTCAGAAAACAAAGTATATCATCAAGTGTGAATAAATATCATACTTACCCTTTCAAGTTGGAGAAACCTTAACTATGAAAAATCTGCACAGTGTACTTCAGTTTTTAAGAAACAACATTTAACATAAAGTGATATTGGTTTGGCTGAAACAATTACATTACATGTAACGTTAGTTCCCCTTTATCCGTAGGGTAACCTATATCAGTTGTATATAAAAATAGGGTATTTGGAGATCGTTAAGTCATTGGGATGTATTTCACATTGCAATATCTTGAAAATGTTAACATTTGAAACCCACGTCGTTGACCGGAAATCTCTAAATACCCATTTTTTAAAACAATGAATCTAGGTTACCCCGTGGATTAAGGTGAACTAGCGTTAACGTGAAGTACAGAATTCTGGAGATAGGGAGTAATGTTAGGTACAGGTCAAACTAAATTTTGAGGGTTATATGAATAAGCTGGAAGGACCTGATTGCCATAGTATGTTCTCCTATACATATACATGTAGAAGAATGAAACGTTAGTCCGTTGATATATGATGACTGTATGTACAATGTAGCACGTAGCACAGCTATCCCATGTTGTACTGTAAAACCCATTTCATTTCATGTGAGGAGAAATTTTTTTTTGCAGTTTTATTGAGTTTGCGATAGCGCAATAGTCATGCTACAGTATTGGAAACACCAGCTTCTTAACAGACAGCCAGTCGGAAGGCCTCCATCTAGCGATTCAGCAAGGGTACTAAGAGTCATGGACAGAACAGTTGCCTACAATACATCATTTAGTTCATAATACAGTAACTGGACAATGTGCACAGCATATATTAATGTTCTAATGGCAGTCTGCAAATCTTCCTCCAACCTGATTCCAGCATTGAACCTCAAGTATGTTCATTCCCTTTCTCCAGTACAACTTGCTTGCACTATCTGTGGTGTAATTTTGAATAATGTGGTGTTGAACTACAAAGTTAAATTTGAGAAAATCTTATGTCATAGCAGTGTTTGTTGGCATAAGTGTCAAGAAAACTCCATGTTTCAGACAATTACAGCTTGTTCCAACACAAAAAAAAATGTATCAGGTAATGTAGTTTCCAATCAATAGCTATAAAGTGTCACATCTGTAAAGTCAGTCAAGTTTAAGTCAAGCCATCCACTTATCAAAGTACTGAAACTGCAGGTGTAGCAATGCAAGATAGATGCATGCAAGGCTGCTACCTCTGCAGTAACATGGTAAGTCTCTCACAAGTACCTGTCATGAAAGACCAGCATTACCCATGGCCAATACAATATACCTTGGGGTAGGGCTGTCTCCAGCTTGACATTCTTTTCCCATCCCACTCATTTTTTGGAGCCCATGTTGTTGATTTTCCTGGTTATATATGTCATTATGAAAGTACATTTTCAATAGTTTCATATCATTTTTGCAACGGATGGGGTAAAATTATTTTCTCTCCCAACATTAAATTTCTGTACTAGGACGGAAGGATAGGTCCTGGAGACAGCTTTGGGAAGCTTCACTGGGCTGACGTTTCCACTAGTACTATTGTGGACATGGCCTCTAACCAGCTGGTAACCAATCAGAGAATTGGCTTTACCTAAACAAAATATGGACTTGAGGCAATTCTCTGATTGGCTGGCAGCTGGTAAAGGTCGGCCACAAAAGTGGAAATCTCAGCCCAGTTTTGCAGAACCTCCCCAAGGTACAAATGTATGTAGTATAGGCCACGAGTGAGGCTCTGCATACAAGAACGGTCCCCTAACATATGTAACCTTCAAACTTGAATCATGTTTCATAACCCTCAGACCAAACAACGTCATAACTTTTTTTTGAAAATGTTTTAAAGTGTACGTCTTCATTATGTATGTTTATAGCTGAGGTAGTGAATACTATTGATTGTCAAAGCAGAATTAATGTTTGTATATCTGGCTTTGTATGAATATGTTCTGTATACAATGTATATTGGGAGCAAATATGCTGGTATGATGTATAGATTGTTGAATTGTATAATCTGCATAATCACTTCTGTGGCAGCTTCTGTTGTGTTCTATTAGGATCTGATATTTTGGCCACCTTGATTTGATTACTAGTATATGGATGACATCCCCTCACACATCAATTTTCTTCCCTTTTCTGAAAAAAGGTTTTCAACCATACTGTAAATCCTACAAAGCAGGTGCTAAATGGGCAAATATATGCCATAGATTGGAAACTAAATGCTGTAGACTGCCGAAGTCAATTCCAAAGTCAAAGAAGAAAATGTGAAGGATCAAAAATTCAGGATCTATAATTGTTGGTAATTCAACTTGGTCATTCTTCCCAACCACTTAGATTTCATAATGAAGCCAACCTTCCTTGCCATAACTTTTTCACATGCTTACATCAGTTTTGGAGATGTCATCCTAAGGCTTATTATTGAATCAACATAGACTTTACTAACTCTTCATGGATTCGCCATGGATTTTATAGGCTGCTATTGATATTTTGGTTTTTACTCAGTGTGTTTTTGAGAGGGTTTTAGAGTGTGGTCAGCAGAGTATGAAATTGAAGGCCTCCCTGTTAAGTTCCAGTCTTCATTTTACCATGTCATACAGTAGTACTATAAATGTCCTGTTAATGTAATGCCTTCCAGTGTCAATACCACTGTTACAATTGAAACAGCGCTATAATAAGCCTTCTGATTGGCTATGGCACATTTAACACCCTCTTAAAAATCATATGTCCACGTAAAGAACAATGAAAAGATTAGCCTGCAGTTCAGCCTTGTTTGCTTCGAGAGCCGGCTAAAGACAACAAGGCTGAACTCCAGGCTACAAAAAGATAGCAACAGAAAAAAGTCTCAGCCCTGTCTTCAGTCAATATATACAATGTAGAAAGAAGGAAGTGACTGAAATATCCTCCACTGTATCTCAATTTGAATAACTGATCTGAAGATACTGTAATATCTTGATAGCCTGGAATCCAGTCGTGTTGTGCTTTGGTCGTTCCCCAAAGGTATGCTTCCTACCAACATATCTGGTGTTCGTTACCATTTGAACGATCGGCATTTGCATATTCACAGAGATTTTATGCTAGATTTCTGATTGGGTGGTTCAAGCGCTCGTTCAAACAGGCGTTCTATTATCATCAATGACCCATCTTCTTCGAGACTATTGGAACGATCTGATAAATCAAACTCTTGCCATACTCGATTGGCAAGAGTGCTACTCAAACATCCTTTACGTATTGAAAAGCCTCTAAGGTCTCTGTTTGCTCGTTTTAGTAAAGAAATTCCGGGTAATTTGCTGGGTAGTTCAGGCATTATGAACGTCTGATGTGGCGGCCATGTTGATGATAATGGAACGGCTGTTCGAACGAGTGAGTGAACCATCCATTATTCAGTTAATCAGAAATCTTGCATAAAATCTCTGCGAATATGCAAATGCCGGTCGTTTAAATGGTAACGAACACCAGACCTGTTGGCAGGAAGCGTACCTTAGGGGAGCGACCAAAGCACAACATGGCTGGATTCCAGGCTAATATCTTGATGTATGAAAATTGTAAATGTGCAAAGACATAAAGCTCTAAATAATTAGAGAAGAGTGATGACAAAGTGAAAATTATGTAAGATATTATCCATAGTGAACTGAGGAACATAGAAATATATACATGTATATCACAACAATAAATTATGTCCAAACTTAGCTTTGTGATTTTGTTGCTCATTAAAATAAAATTGAAATTACCCCAGACTGACATAACTCAAAATTGGAGTACTGAGATTCATTAATTGATTATTAAAAAATGATTAATTCTTTTTTTATTGCATGTAAACATATTTTCCAATTACTACAGATCGTTAATAGATATCAATTTGCGCAACCATGAGTTTGTAGCTTTCATCATTATGCACACGAAAAACATAGTTTCATTGCAGTGGTATGTACCAAAGTGCTGTATTTTCTCATCGAAAAATAATATTAGGGGCAATAAAACCTGATGACGTCATCAATTTGGCCCCAAAAAAATCAGATTTAGAATTCTTTCATGCCCATCTATCAATATTCGTTACGGCTCCATTCTTTCCTAATTTATTAATGAAAAAACAATGGAAGGTTAAAATGCCAATTTAGCCAACCTAGATACCTTAAATAAGCAACGGATATAGGTTACCCCACGGATAAAGGCGAACTAGCATTACCCTTTCTTGGCTAACTTGGCGGCTACCTGCATGTATATGGTTTTATTTCTCTATGTCCTCTTCAGCTTTCTCTGAACATAAATGTCCCCGACTATTGCTAGGAGAACTCGAGTCTGCATATGCATGGAACGTTCCAGTCATACAATGTATAAAATCTTCCTGTCAAACAATGTTATGATAGCCTGGGTACCATCCGGATAGTAGTTTGCTCCTATGTTCGCTTCTGCTATCCGTCTGGAGACATGCACATTCAAACCGTTTGGTGGTAAAATCAGTTAATGAGCGAATCAAGGAATGGGTTCTAGAGCACTCGTTCGATGACAACAGGACAGAGAGTTTGTTCGGTGTTGGAACACCGGTTCGAACGAGCGATTGAACCCATTCCATTATTCGGTCATGTGTAGGGACCAATCAGCGCCTGCTTCCACTTTTTGTACGATTCCAGACGTTAAGATGGTCCGCGTTCCCAGACGGAGACACAGAGAAGCGACTGTATATAGTGTATAATGAATGTCAGAGCTAGAGGCGACTGTATGTAGTATATAATGAACGCCGGAGCGAACTGCCTTCCGGATGGTACCCAGGCTAATGTTATGACAGACGATGTACTTGATTTTGCATATAATCCCATGGCGTCACCATATGCAAATAAAGCCTGCTCAAGTCACTTTGTTTGGCATTCAGACTGGAACCGCAATTTGTGTAAGCCGGCTCGAAACCACCTCTAGGAGGTGGTTCACGGTTTGGCCGGCTTCAATGTGACTTTGAGCATTCAGATGGGCCACATGAATCCTGCTTCAGTGGTTTCAGCTCGAAATCTAATTTGACAAGCTTAGGCCACACCAATTTAATTTGTTTGTTCTCGGATTTCCCAACCCATTTTTTCCGATTTGCAAAAAAAAAAAAAATTAGTCCCAAGAAAAATAATATAGGTTTTGCTATTGCAGACCTTTAAAAAACCCCATTCCAGGGACACATATTGCTGATAAACCAATCAGAGCGCTTCTTTGCAGTCACATGATCAGAACAGTAGTATAAAATCAAAGGAAGAGATTCATTGGATAAATCATGCCATAAAAAACTGAAAACTTGACTACTAGTACTTACCTTGTTTTTCTGTGTTAAATAAGCTCACCACAGACTTTTTGCAATTTTTTTTTCCTTTTTTTTCTCGACTGACCACCCCAATATTTTTCTGAAAAAATCTGAGAACAAAGAAATTAAATTGGTGTGGCCTTAGTATGAACAGAAGGAATGTAAAATGGGGGTCCTGTGTTTGAGGACGTGCTTTGAGCAGGTTCATGTTACAACTGTTACAGTGTCATTACTCAGATGGGTATATTTGTACCTACTGGCTGTACTGCAAGGTAAGCAGGTGACCAAGTCGTCCCTAACACAAGGCAAGTTACATGGAGCAGTCGACTCATATTGCATGTATTGCATTCATCTTGGAGGAGGAAACGTACAACATATTATATTCTCTCTTCACTCATGCCACCTAGCACATCACACTAAAATTACATGGCATAATCTTACTATCATTAGAATGTTTCTCTTCTAAATATTAGCCCCTTATCCCAATGCAACATGGTATTTATGTACATTAAAAAAAAAGGTGCACGTCTGTCATAAGAGTAATCAAGTAGCTTGATGAAGAGGGGATGTCCCTGCAGCTCAACTGGTAGCAGCTTCAAAGTTGTTCTCCTGGTTTCAATGGGCCATTGATAACTGAGAGATCCGGGGTTCCGTCATCAATATTTCACTTTAATCTGCTCCTTTCTTTTAGAGGTAATGTTAGATGGGGGTCCTGTATTCAAGGAGGTACTTTGAACATGCTAGCACACCTCCCTGTATGAAATATATCTTGCTACAGAAACAGCAAGGCAACTTGCTGCCACTTGTGCTACTTTTCACTAAATGGTGAACAATACCAAGAACTGTCTGAAGAGAAATAGTAAGTGTACCAACGGGTTGGCGGAAACGGCTGCCCGGTCGGTCGGCGGAAACGGCTGCCCGGTCCGGTCCGGAGGTTGTTTTGGGGGGTTTCCAGTATACCAAATGTAAACAAGTGGCTTGCTATCGCAGCAGTAATTTAAGTGCATTTCTCGTGTAGGCTGACCCTACAATTTACAGTAGCGCTAATATCGTAAACATTACCGTAATTTCGGAAATTCGAAAACACAAACACGGCGAAATTTCGAACTTTGTACACGTTTTCGGTGAACACCAGATTTCGGTGCTACCAGCTCATTAACGCAAGGTCGATAATGAGCCGCGCCGTGTCCTCACCGTAAGAACTGATTTGCGCCTTGATTTTTTTTTTTCTTTTCAAAAATGTAATTCCCAACACTAGTTTTATATTCGTATACTCTGGAATGGGAAACTATAGGTTGGATTGATTTGATTCATCGGAAGTTTTCGGCATTCCATGCAGCGCACATTAACGTTAGGTCGTTGACCCCAAATACGCAGTGCGTGTGGCCACATGGATATGTGTGAGGCGCTTCTAATAGGCCTAGGGGACAGTAGTAAACTTAATTATTACTTGTTCTTCGGAATAGCTTTAGACAAATAAGATGTGGCTATTGATCAGAGTATGAGTCATTCGTGTTGAAGATTAATTGCTAACTAAGAATTTTTCTCGAGCCGACCATGGCCACGTTGTTTATCGCGGTGTTATTTGGGCTCTAGCCGCTCTGCCGAACTGAGACTGGATGGGATTATGCTGACTTTCAGTGCTTTGACCACGAACACATTTATTAAATCATTGGTTAAATCTTTATTATCTTTATTATCTTATCATTTCCGACATGTGAGAAGATAGTATCGGGATCAATCAAAGAATTGCTGTGGGGGAAATCTTCAGACACTGGTGAAATCACCATTTTTATCTTTCAAGAATTCAATGTTCGATGACAAGTTTGCTTACGGGGAGGAAAGACTACGGCGGAGCCGTTTTCGTGTGAAGTAACAAAATTATGTGAAAACATTGTACATAATTAATATATAATTGACTACATTAGTTTAAACCAGAACCTGACACAAAAAAATTGAATCCATGCGTTTGTAAATGTACATTTTAGTATTGATTTAACTAAATTTGAATTCTTTTACAGTTCTTAGTGATAGTTTCTCCTCGGACATGTCAGACAGCTCGGTGCGATAGTGCTGTCAAAATTGATTGATTTTGTCGCTGGCGCCCGCGGCACATATGGTATACTAGATCAAAGGACCGCCACCCTGTACAACCTTGACGTAGCAAACTTCTGACGTTCTGTACTGGGGGACGTTCGAATAGTAGCAGCTGGGAATGGGACAATCTTACCAAGAAATGTCAAATTAATTTTTTTTCAAAAGATAAGTAATTTGGCCAGCTTCCTTTGAACATTACATCTAACAACCGTTATGGAATATTTAAGTAGGCATTTTGTTTACTTCACTTACACTACTGTATGCAATACTGGAAACCCCCAAAACCAACCTCAGGACCGAACCGGGCAGCGGTTTCCGCCGACCGACCGGGCAGCCGTTTCCGCCAACCCGTGTACCAACACATTCACTCGGGCTATATTTTATTTCCTGCTGTTTCATACAATTTCAAACTTGTCCGCTCAGTTTTTACAAGAGATTATTGCCATGTCATGTAAGAAAGTCTGTAGAAAACATTCATTGAAACACTTCACAATGACAATGTTATTTTATTGTGTGAACTATTTCTCACATGATGTGCAGAAACACGGATAATATAGCTGTCACAAGGACCAGAGTTTTCACAGAGAGGAAGCAGAAGATGTTCACTGATGCACTCATTTCATCGCCAATGCTTTCTTCATATTCATCTGACTCTGACTTCATATTGCCAAATGGAAAGTTCCCATGGCCTTGGTCTTCATGTTGCAGAGAAGAGACTTCATCCTCCAGTTCATTCAGCTTCTATAATGTAAATAGGTGGAAAAAGAGCAGTAACATACAAGGCCAACCCAAATCATGCAACTGCAGGCCTGTCACGACAATGAAATGCATTTCTGAATCAACTACATTAACTGTTGTACTTTTAAGTTGGATCTTTTTCTCCTGTCTGATGCAATGTAAGATACATGTAAAACCTTCACCACCTACACTACAAATGTACAGAGGATGACAGAATTAACAAGGTAACATTTGCAAGCAAATAAATAACATTAACCTTAATTTTGTCCAGCTTAATTTAAGTACTGCTTTGTTTAATCTTACTCAAAACACATTCTGAATTTATCAATTTCATATATATGGTGACTAGCACCTCCAGCTATGTCCTGGCACTTGCTACAATGTCTGTAACACCTCCAGCAGTCTGGTCCAGGTTATTGACCTTACTTGTTTGGAACAGAAGAAGAAGAAATGGAGCAAAAACAATATGTTTCCCTTCTGTGAAGGTTAGAACAAAATGATGATTTACCTGGAGGAGTTCATTCTTGTCTGCCGCCTCTTTCAATTGGAAGTAATCTTCCTTCTCACTAAGGCCTGTTTGATAGTTGTGTGGTTCCCCCTCAATATGGCTTGGGTGATGGCCATGTGGTTCCCCCTCAATATGGCTTGGGTGATGGTCATGTGGTAAACCCTCAATTTGGCCTTGGTGATGGTCATGTGGTAAACCCCCAATATGGCCTGGGTGATGGTCATGTGGTAAACCCTGTCCATTTGCCATGTGAAAATCCTCTCCTGACCAGGCGGGCTCGTGTGCAAAACTCTCGGCTGGCAGGGCTTCACCATGCGGTACCATTCCGGCACCGCCAGAATTGAACAAGGTGTGATCCACTATTATGGATGGTTGGTCTTGAGAGTACGGGTTTGGACCCATTTCTGGCTCGTATGATCCAGGCTGTAGGTGGTTTGGACTCAAGCCCACTTCAGGAACTGGCAGGATCTCAGGGCCTGAGACCTCGGGATGTGGGAACACGTTTGACGACGTGTGGTGTGGCTCTACAATCTCGGGACCGTGGACCCAGGCACTCTGACTGTTGTCGTACGACGCAGGCTGTCCTACCCCGGGATGCAGAGGAGCAACCCCCGGAGATGGTCCTAATGGATTCTGGGTGTCGTACAGAGCTGACTCACTGCCTGGGGAAACTATCTGGGGTGCAAGGCCGGGCTCTGGTGCATTAACCTCCGGACTTGGCCAGTTGTCATGTGGAGGTTGGGCGCCCGCATGAGGCTGAATCTGGAACGGTGCCAGGCCGGGGGGAGGCTGGTTCCAGGTCTCTCCAGGACCTGGGCTCTCGTACTGATTGACAATCACACCCGGCTGTTGTTCTTCCACATCTATCATGTCCATGTTCTCCTGTTCAGGCTCAAAGTACTCCTCTTGAGCTGGTGGTGCAGGTGCACGTGCAGGTGCAGGTGCAGGTGCAGGTGGAGGAGGAGGAGGAGGTGGCGGCGGTGGCTGCCGTACGACTGGAGGCTGGATGGGTTCTGGTGGAGGAGGTGGTGGTGGAGGAGGTGGTGGTGGAGGAGGTGGTGGTTCTTCATAATCACCTTGGATAGGAGGCTCCTCGTGTTCGATCAACTCCTGTCTGTAATCTTCTCTGTTATTTCTAAGTTCATCCTCATATATGTTGGCTGGTGCTGCCTCTTCTTCAAACATAGGCTCTACTACTGGTTCCTCTTCCACCATTGGCTCAATCTCTTCTTCGTTTACATACCCCATTGGTGGCTCTTCTTCCATCAGTGGCTCTTCTTCCATCAGTGGCTCTTCTTCCATCAGTGGCTCTTCTTCCATCAGTGGCTCTTCTTCCATTGGTGGCTCTTCTTCCATCGGTGGCTCTTCTTCCATCGGTGGTTCTTCTTCCATCATTGGCTCTTCTTCTACTGGTTGGTTCTTTCCTCCCTTTCCTCCCTTTCCTCCTCCCTTACCACCCTTTCCTCCTCCCTTTCCTCCCTTTCCTCCTCCCTTTCCTCCTCCCTTTCCTCCCTTTCCCCCCTTCTTGTTTTTCTTTCCTCCTTTTCCTCCCTTTCCTCCTTTCTTTGCCCTCTTTGTTCTTGACTTTGCCACATTTTCTTCTTCCCCAACTGATTTTGAGTCACTTGCTTGTAACTGGTAGGGCTCTGGCAATGGTTGCAGTGAACCATCGGATGCTAGATGAACAAAAGCAGATAAAAATCCAACTTTTAGAACACTTGACTTGTCTGGAAATTTCTACACAGCAGTTAACTGTTTTTATGTAGAATACTGGAAGAAAATTGCACAAACCAGAAGGGCAACATTAGTAAGCAAATACATCATATTTCCCCCATCTCCTTTATCATGTAGAAATGGACCATTCCATAATCGCCCGTGGAAAAATGGAATATTTCAAAAGTCTGAACTCTTGCAATGTCATTCCAGTCCAAATTGACCTTTTCCAACTTGACCCTCCATGCAAGAATGGACTTTTTCACAGCACCCATAATGGAGTATTCCAAGAAGACACCTCCACCATCCCTGTAGTCAAAGAGTTCAAATACCCCATGCAAGAACGGACTCCTCCATTGGCACCCTGTGTCAAATACCATTTGAGACAGACTGAGCAAAATTTACTGTAGCCAAAAAGCCTAACTGTAGCCTAACAGTTTCTAAGACCACACCAGTCAAAAATGTTTTCCCATCTTGAACCGCATTCAAGATGGACTCTTCCAAGAGATATTGTTGGCAAAAAAATTAAATCACTTGTGTATGCCAAAATTGTTTTGAAAACAAAAGGCCTATGGGCATATATCGATCATATCTCTATATCAAGTTTCAGGTCATTTGGTTAATGATGCAGATGCCAAAAATGTACATTTTTTCTTAATTTAATAATGGACAAAAATTGCTAGTATAAAGGCACCCCTACTAACTTTCCACAGAAGCCAAAAGTGTACATTTTGATCTAAGGAATGATAAAAAAAATCGTAAAATTTTTAAACTCATCTTTAGGTAATGTGTTACCAAAACGTTTGACTGAAGTCCAACGGGCACCCCTACGTGTGTATCCCCAGTTTCAGGTTATTCAGCTGTAATTCCAGGGCACAGTAGCCCAAAAGGTTCATTTTTGGTATAAGTATGACACCAAATAGCAAAATTAATCATTTTGAAGTAATGTATGGCAAAAGTGTCAATGACGTTCTATGGGCAATTGTTCAAGGCACACCTATACCGAATAATTGGTCATTCGATTATATACAAATATATAAATTATAATTATTATGAATATTCTAAATATACAATTTTGACCTAAAGATGTTCACAAATGGAACAAAATGCCTATATCAAATCAAATGAGTGAGAAAAAATCTCACAGTCAACCCTTTTGCCCCCGAATTAAATCTTTTCTAACTTTATTCCCAAACGAGGTGACTACCAGAAGCTGTGCTATTACTCCCCCAACCTTCACACAACGGATGCAACCAGAGACACTGTATAATTGGAGAAAACCTAGAATTCCTATTGAAGCAAAATATTGATCTCTTTATCATGGTGTTTACAACATAAAGTGGATCATTTTCATTTAAAAACTAGAGTTCAACGAACCCATCTCTTCGCCAAATAATCATGCCTTTATTTAAGACTTTAAGGTCTTATTGTTCCTCACAAACACACAAACATTACCAAAACCAGACTGTGACCTGACAGATGACCTGGTAGCATCCCTGGTCAATCAGAATTTCATGACTGTCCCCAGTGTAAGGGCGTCCTCCAGCAAACCATCTGTATAACAGCTGTGTCCATAGATATAGGTCAAAATGAGATATATAGAGCACAGTTTATTTCTGTTAATAAGTTTTGCTGCAGTACCTTAGGAAGCCGCTAGGGGGCCCACTATCATAATTTATCTTCGTTTTCCTGACCCCTACCCACCTACCAAATATCATCAGGATTTTTTCAAGGCTTCTCGAGTTATGCATTCCACAAACAAAAGGACGCACACACTCGGCCCGCTACCGTCCTAACGGAAAATGCTACGTCAACTATTTTCGAACACAACCTTCCTTTCCGCAGCCGCTACTTAAATACTAAATATCATGAAAATCCATACACAGCTTCTTGAGTTATATGCTGTTGGCATGGATTTATGAACTTTCCTCATTAATTATGCAAATAAGCTACTGATTTGCATAATTAATATTACATTGTATAAGTCATTACTCATTCTATCTACATACCGAAAATCCTGATGATCTGTTTACACGTTCTCAAGTTATCCTCGTCCAAAGTTTGAACGGAAATCGGTGCCTGCAGTTCCCAAAAAGCCGCTAGGGGGTCCAAACTCACAGCACTTACTCTCTGTTTTAAGGGCTATCTACCACTCAAAAATCATGACCACAGCATGTCCAAGACACGAAGTGCCAAAATTAAAAGTTTTGCTGCAGTACCTTAGACAGCCACTAGGGTGCCCATTATCGAACTTGACCTTCGTTTTCCTAACCCCAATCCACCTAACAAATATAATCAGGATCCATTCAAGGTTTCTCGAGTTATCTTGCTTACAGACAAACGCACTTACATACAAATCCCGCTACAGCACCATAGGTAAGAGCCAGGTAAACCATTTTCGCACTTGACCTTCCTCTCCAAAACCGCTACACACCTACCAAGTTTCGTGAAAATCGCCCAGCTGGATTTTGACTTATGCTGCCAAAAACAAACCGCAAAAAAACATACCAAGCTCGCTGCAGTACCGTAGGAAAACGCCAGGTGAACCGTTTTCCAACTTGGCATTCCTTTCGACAACTGCTACACACCTACCAAAAATCACAAAGTTCCATCCACAATTTCTCGAGTTATATGCTGTTGACCTACATACAGACCCAAGTCAAGCAATCTCATACTCTTCTTGGCGAAGAGAAAAACATGACCCCGGCACTTGGAAAATCGCTTGTCATCAGCTAGGTCCATTTTGAGCCTTGATCATGAGAGAGTTGGCAATCGTTTGGGAATCAGGGGAGTCGGCAGTGACTGCGGCTAGAAGCGATGGATGGGAGTGTACCACAGGTGGTTGTAAAATGGTTGGGACACGGCTGGCACCAAAGATCGGGCGGAGGGTTCGACTACCGCCGCCACTGGCTGTCGGGGCAAGGTCGGGAGCTAACCCGGAAGTGATCTTAGTACTGTACTGTCACTGTAGCTGCCATCATTTGGTTCGTACCTGACGCACTGTGCGGTTACGGTCGCATTTGTCTCGTCACGAAAATGCAAATGAGCAAACGCCCGATTTCACGACCACGAAATTGGAATATGACCTGACGTTGCGACGTTGCACGTGAGTTGCCCAACCCCGGCACGCGAGGAAGCCCAGGACAGCGATCGTGCCCCACGACGTATGTCTATGATTCTCAAACTGACAACATACAATTGACGAATCGCTGGGAAAAATGATGCCCCACGACGTATAAACGTTATGTCTATGATTCTCAAACTGACAACATACAATAATTGACGAATCGCTGGGAAAAATGATGCCCCACGACGTATGTCTATGATTCTCAAACTGACAACATACAATTGACGAATTGCTGGGAAAAATGATGCCCCACGACGTATGTCTATGATTCTCAAACTGACAACATACAATTGACGAATTGCTGGGAAAAATGATGCCCCACGATGTATGTCTATGATTCTCAAACTGGCAACATACAATTGACGAATTGCTGGGAAAAATGATGCCCCACGACGTATGTCTATGATTCTCAAACTGACAACATGCAATTGACGCATCTGACAGTGCTACCGTAATGATGTGAATATGTGACATATGACAATGCGAAGAACTAATTTTGTCATCTGCCCTACTATGATTTTAAATCTAGTAACATCTGACAATGGTCCTTACAACCGGTGTCAGTTTTTTTATCTAAGATCTGACATTGGCCCTTACACCATGTCAGGTTTTCAATCTAACATCTGACATTTGTCCTTACGCCATGTCAGATTTTTAATCTAACACCTGACATTTTTCATATTATTGTCAGATTTCCTGTCTGACATCTGACAATCATCCTCCCAATGTAAGATTTCTAGTCTAACATCTGACACTTTTTGTAGCACTGTCAGATTTTTGAATCAAACATCAAACATTCGTCTTCAAACAGTCAGATTATTTCAATCTAAAATCTGATTTAAAAATCTGACATGGCGCAAGGACCAATGTCAGATGTTAGATTAAAAACCTGACTTGGTGTAAGGACCAATGTCAGATGTTAGATTAAAAACCTGACTTGGTGTAATATTTTAGGTCATCATAGTAGGGCAGATGACAGAAGTTCTTCGCATTGTCATATGTCACATATTCACATCATTACGGTAGCACTGTCAGATGTGAAATCAGATATGACAGAACTGATGTATGTTGTCAGTTTGAGAATCATAGACATACGTCGTGGGGCATCATTTTTCCCAGCGATTCGTCAATTGTATGTTGTCAGTTTGAGAATCATAGACATACGTCGTGGGGCATCATTTTTCCCAGCGATTCGTCAATTATTGTATGTTGTCAGTTTGAGAATCATAGACATAACGTTAAATATACGTCGTGGGGCATCATTTTTCCCAGCGATTCTTCAATTGTATGTTGTCAGTTTGAGAATCATAGACATACGTCGTGGGGCACGATCGCTGTCCTGGGCTTCCTCGCGTGCCGGGATTGGGCAACTCACGTGCAATGTCGCAACGTCAGGTCATATTCCAATTTCGTGGTCGTGAAATCGGGCGTTTGCTCATTTGCATTTTCGTGACGAGACAAATGCGACCGCAACCCATTGTGCAAGACCCGGATTCAGGTAACATTTTCATGTCTTTCTAAACCTGGTACAACACTTAATCCTGACACTACTGTTTTGTGGTTTATATAATAAAAAGATTCGATATGGACCGCTTCAAGTGACTGGCCTGTTTGGTTGCTCGCATAAAGGTGGGGTGCCCATACCAAACTTCATAACAATCCTTCAAGAGTTTCTTGAGGCATGGTCTTAAACCACAAACAAGTGTCCGAAGGATACAAGCCTCCGTTGTTTTGTGGGATATAGACCGAATTCGTTTACCGCTGTCCTATAACCACACGAAACGTCAGCTGTTCAATCGCAAAAAAAGACGCAACAGTGTCACCGCTAATTGGTCACTATTTGCTATAATAGTATATAACTTCCGGATTATTCCACATCAGGAAAAATCGATGCAATTGAAAACATTTAGGATGGCACTACACTTCACACCCACACCCCACCCCCTAAATGCACCTCTGACGTCAGTCCAGCACACATGATGACTTGATCAGAACTCATATAACGTTACATGACACATAACATTACGCAGATAACGTTACAGCTCTGAACATTATGATCCACCGAACCGATAGTGAGATACAGCTGCGAACAACCAATACGGACAATTTCAAAACCTTCCGTCAGAAGGTGACCATCCTTTCCCGGAGGTATGGAAGCCACAAACGGTAACGTTAACGAAAAACATAGCCTTCTTGGTGAATGATACATGTAACTTACCATGTGGTATTGGAATACTTGTTAGAGTAACGTCCACTCCGTCCCTGTGTTTCTCATACAGATCAATAGTGGGCTCTTTTGAGTCACTAGTCGTTTCAAGTGAATACTTCTCATTTTCGGTGCTGGCTTCCTCGTCTGTCGTCTTCCGTTCATGATGAACGCCACATAAGAAAAGGGTCAGAAATTAGGTTAAGAAATACAATAAGGCCCCGTTTATGATGCAAAAAATGAAACGGTTCTATCGGTTAGGCCTGGAAATCCGACAGCAAACGACAGGAAACGGTTTGCATTTTGCGTTCACGATGCAAACTTGCAAACCGTTTCAGTTCCTTTTAGGAGGCAAGGTAATGCGACCTCTGACCCCTGAGGTTATTGTGATCTTGCCCAAACTTGTACTTCTGTGTCAGATTATTGGTCTTTGATCGTAATTGAACCAATGTCTTACTGAGTTCGAAGCTGGGTTCTGTTATGACCTTGGAAATGCCTCTGAAAACATTGTGGTCCCGATATATGCCATGCTATGACATTTCCACTGGATCTCCTGACACATTCCCATTGCGATATCAGGACTGCTAGCTCCTCAGTCGACCAGGAGGCGGCCCGATTATAGAAACGAATCGTACGATTGAAAACGCGGCCGAAACACCCGAAATGCCGAATGACAGGTTAAAAATTGTACTTTTCCCCCGTGGCGCCACCAAATATGAACGCACATGCCCGGATGCAAAACGGATCGCGCCGCTTTTGCGTTCATGATGCAAATTCGCAATTCCGGATAACGAAGAAACCGTTTCAATACTACCTCGCGAGGAGGTTCCGAACAAACCGTTTCCTATCGCTTCATATCCGTTTCGGACCGTCCATGATGACAAAACTTATCATGTTTCAGCTGGCCTAACCGATAGTAACCGATAGAACCGTTTCATTTTTTGCATCATGAACGGGGCCTAAGTTTGTTTTTTGGCCATGAACAAATTCTAAACACGGCTGTTGGGAGTTAAAGTTAATGACTTGATCCAATACGGTATACAGTTTCACGGCCTTGTTGGCTTTTCGAGAATGGCGCGCCGGAACGTACAGTTGTCGTCATTTGAAACGCGTACGGCTGTCGTCATATCGCTGACCCCGTTGATACCATATACCAGCGTTTCATTACTTTTTAGGGATTTGGCAAGCTAAAACGTGTATAGAGCAATTTTTTTTTAAGTACAAATGTACGATAGTATCGTGATGAATGATTGAACATATACATGTTGTACAAGTATCGAAAAAGAAAGTACACCCCGAGTCACAAAGCCTCATCACGTTCGCCACGAAACATTACCGGCGGCGGTGTGGACATAGCGTGCTAATGCTAATACACTTAACTTAAGTGACGAACTGTGCTAATGATACACTAGCACTAAAGTGTGCTAAGACCCAACCGCCATGTCTTGAAACAACGTTAACCCTACCTGTGCGATCTCTGCGTGTGACGGTGCGCTGAGAATACACGAGACGATCAGCAAACAGACAACCGACATCGGTTTCATCTTCAACACGTCGTTGTCTTCTCTACATCTTTCCGGCCGTACACCTGCAGCTAGTGTTTACTCAAAGGACGTGTTGCCATTGGTGACCCGTTCTAGAGAACGCCATGGAGTCGTTCTAATAATAACGGACGGCTGCAACTGGGGTCGTCTTCTAGAACATGGGTTGGACTCTACCATGAAGCAGTTTAAATCTTGTCAAAAACACTTATAGTGAAAGCTTTTCTGTTCTCCCAACGTCTTGTAAACCTGCAATGATCTTTACAAGTGAAGGAAGAATAGGTCACTTTTTCAAAGTTTTGCCCAACTGTCGAGCGATCAAAAGAACTTTGGAACGCGGAGTTCTGTGCGGCCATTTTTCTTGTTTGTTTACTTATTCGGCAAACCCCATCATGGCGTAACACACCAGGTGTGTCTGAACGGTACAAAATTTATTTGATCCATTCACACAGGGATGAATCCCTAATATTTTATTTACTTTTACCCAGTGTTGTGGATTCTTCAACTTGCTCAGTGTGTTGCTGTTCTGAAACACGGGACCTCCACGCGGCGTCCCTAACCGAAGCCAGGCACTCATTTGCGCCTGAGTCGAGTGAGAAAAGGCATTTCCCAAGGGCAGTCAACATCGGAAATAGTCATTTCTAGTTCACAAAACACCAAATACAAATAAATTGACAAGACAAAGCGGTAACTTATAACGTTATCCTCGCCGCAGCTTGTACAGCACGAAAAATAGAATATTTAACAAAACAATCAAACATTGAACAATACAATACAAAAACACAGTTAAAGCATAACGTTACATGTCAAAATAAACACCTTAATCGATGGCTACATTTCCAAAATAGACGTTTTCAACGAGGTAACAAGAATTAAAGGGACAAAGCATGGCGTCACCGCCAATGAGGCATTCATTACCTCCATGAAATGTCATGGAATGGAGGTTATATTTTCTGTTATGTGTCTCTGTCTGTGTAGATGATTACTCAAGAACGGCTGGATGGATTGGTTTCATACTTGTTGTGTTGGTGGGGTGTGTTGAAAGCTCGAATCGATGAGATTTTGGGCGCCGTATCTGTCGTTATAATCGATGTAATAATATCAGAAATCACCCCTATATCTGCGATATATTGGAACAGGCATCGTGGTTTCCCTCTTTGTTAATCACCTTATCTCAAAGCAGGTGGTGAAGTGATTTGTTTCGCCAGTGATAGCCATGAACATATGTTTTTGGGGATCAGTTGACAACAACTGTTTGAACAACTGTTTGGGGGAAACGATAGCCTCGACTCAAGAACGGCTGGGTGGATTGGTTTCATACTTGATGTGTTGGTGGGGTGTGATGATAGCTGGAAGTGATTAAATTTTGGGCCCCGTATCTGTCGTTATAATCGATGTAATAACCCCTATATCTGCGATATATTGGAACAGGCATCATGCTTTAAATGGGCTTAGCTCCAAGCAGATAGTGAGGTGATTTGTATGATAGCTGATTGGGGAACCCCGAGTTTTTTTAATATGATAATTAGTTTTATTTATGTCTGCTTAGGATATCATGGAGATGTGAAGCGTAAGTATAATTTTAAGAAGTTGAGGTACATTTAACGGTAATGCTTAACAGGTATGGATGTCTCACATACTGTACTGCTGATTTGAGTGACATGGTGATTAAAATGCCATTAGGTCCTCTCATCTTAGATGGGTTGGGTGTCAGAAGTTTTATGGGCGATACAGATGTTCTGATTTTGTTACGATAAGGGACAGTTGTTGTCTCTTTCGTAGCCAATGGTACTTGTTTTTTAGCAGACGGGGTTGGTGCCAAGTATTCATCTTACAGGCGGTGTAGGGCTGTCAGAGGAAAGTGTGACAGCTGATGTTATGACATATTGGTGGAAAATCAAATCACCATCTGACTAAGGTTGGCCACATCCCTTCTTCTTTCTGAGTTTCCCAACTTCCTCCCACCACACTGCTCTGAGGCACATAGTCGAACCTCAATAATGCTGACAACCTTAGACAGTTTAAATGCCAAACATCAAGCTTAAGGAACACCACGCTACCATATGCCGTCGACCTCTTAAACGCACATTACACAATTAAGTGTCACATTTCAATAATTACTAATCAGATGGACATCCTCTGTGTCATTAAATAAATACACCACTACTTTCCCATAACATTTATAACCATTCATCTCAAATACAACCGACTATAAACATACATACCATCCACAAAAAAGCAATAAATATTTCATGGAGGTATGAGGTCCCCGAACTCTAGTTCCTATATTCAAGACGTGAGCTGGTGTAGTAAAGTCATATCTGTGGTAGACTGGTATCACTTACCAAGTTGGCAACTACACTCATGGATTTAATGCCACTTTTGCAACTATCCAACTAGTTTCATTTCTACAACTACAGTCATGGTTACCTAACTAGTTTCACTTCTACGATTTATCATTAGGCTTCAACCACAACATATCTGCTCATATTGGTAATTTGCCGTCATGTTGACCATCTCCAAAGAAGAAAAAATGTCTTCTTTTTTTTCTGAAATCAGGCGAAAATTAATGAGCGCGCTGATGTCACGCTAGGTGCACGACGTGCGCATGTCAAGGTTTCGTAGCCCCTCCCCTTGTGTGACAGACACGCCCCTGTCCCGTCACTCAGTTTGAGTTCAGCAAAAGGCCACGCTCAGTGAAGAACCGCTGATGGTCGGGCCCTAACAGTGAGTACTGGTATTTTTTTAGAGTGAATGGTCTGATTAGAACCAACGCTAGGATTGAGGTATGGTTATAGCAGATAGTATGTGACCCACGTACGTCCTCTGGTCGGCAGACTACCCTAGGCCTATGATAGTATCCCTCAATGTCTACGATTGGACCAGCGACCCGCGGAGCCCGGCAGAGGCCATGGTACATGTACAAAGTAGTTCAACCGCTTGTCTCAAATATATCAACAAAATACATTTTTCAATTTTACATAAAAATTTCTGTCTTCATTATCTTTGGTAACATTTTTATTCATGTGTACTGTGGACAATGGAAGTGATTCTGAATGCTATCACGGTTGGCTGGATAAAATGACAACTTGAAGGCAATACTAGTTAAATATGTGTGGTCCTACGTGTACTGCGATTTGCAAGTCATGATAATCGTGACTTGCAGGAATCATAGCTGGTTCTGCTTTGCAGTGAGTGGACTGTTTTACGCCGGAACTCTCGTCAAAACAAAGACAGATTTGTCTTCTACCATGCGAAAGGCATTTGACACACATTCCCCACTCGGTTCAGGTGTAAATGAGTCCATGTTATCGTGACTTGCAACTTTATTCTAGTAGTTAAATATTAGTCCAGCGGCATAGCTGAAAAATGGGACGGGCCTAAGCTAAAGTTGTAAGTCACGGTAATCGTGTAGTTAGAAGCGGAGACATACATCATACATTGTTAGCCCCCTTTCCACTAGACGGCGATCGCGCTGCGCTCTCACTGCGACCTAGGTAGGATATCTGTAACCTTAGCTTTCACACTAGGTATACCACACAAAACGTAAAAGTGTGACTGGAAAGACAACAAAACACAGAAAGTGTAAAAAATTCGATTCTTTTCTATAAAATTCGTTGAGCGATATGTCAAATTTGAGGTCGCAGAGAGAGTGCAGTGAGAGCGCCGTCCTAGTGGAAAGGGGGTATTATACAGCACCATTGGGGTTATACAGCGTGTACCCTTTCTTCCTAATCGTGACTTGCAGGAATCATAGCTGCTTTTGCCTTGTAGCGAGCGGACTCATGTACGCCGGACCTCTCATTAAAACAAAGACAGATTTGTCTTCTGCTACATGCAAAAGGCATTTGACACACATCCCCCACTCGGTTCAGGTGTAAATGAGTAACATTTCCTAATAAAACGATAAATCTATTTTCTGCAGAGGTCAAACATCGCCATGTCATCCGAAGAGCCAGAATGGGTGCTGTACTACTGGGGATGTCCGCCAGGGGTGAAACCATTTCCGGGGAGAGGGGAGTTCGTCAGACTCATCTTTGAGGAGGCTGGCGTCAAGTTTAGAGAGGTCAACGACTTTGAGGTCCTAAAGAAGCTGTTTTTCACTGAAAAACAAAAAGGATTCTACGCCTTTGCCCCGCCCATGATTCAGAGAGGTAAGAAAATAGAAAAAGTCGATATTTTTGACCGCATGTTTATTTTATGAAATATATAAGTCTTTTTTGTTTACAATGAATTAAATTGTATAGCTAGAAGTCAATTTGTTCCTTATCTTGGTCTCACCAAGAATTTTACAATAAAGCCGTGTTGATTCATTTATATGGGATTCAATTATGTGTGAATAAAAAAGTTTGACAAAAACAGTTGCATTCAGTATGACATCTAAGTGGCCAGGAAGTTGAAATAAATAACTAAACACACGAAGTATGGTATGCCGAACAATACAGTCATCATTTTGGTTAATTCACTACTCACTGATGTTTTTATCGGGCTTTCAATTTTGTACTGCTTTCTTAATGTCTCGCGACCGAAAAATAGGAAACCCGATGAAAACGCCGAACCTCTGCTTGCAGAGTATCCATTCAAATCTTCTTCTTTGATTTTGGAATTGACTATGGTAATCTACTTAATTTGGTAATCTACTACAGTGTTTGTATTCCGATCTCCTTTTTTTTTAGTTTACGTTGTATATTTGGTCATTTAGCAGCTACTGTGTAAGATTTACAGTGTGGCTGAAACTTTTTTTAGAAACGAAAATTGATGTGCGCGCGGAGCTCAGTTATATTATCAAATCAACGTGGCTCATGTACGTAGAAGATTGAAGGTAGCTTAGGAAAGAAAAGGGCTCTCCGAAAAAATGTGCCCATTTACGAAATTAAAGAATGTCTTTCAACAACGATATCGAAGCTTTTTCAAGTTTATCCACATTCTTTTTAGTTTCATTTTTGTGTCCTAACCGCTTCATCTTATCGTTTTCAACGGTAGGAAAGTTCCGGTTGTCCCAGACGTCGGTTATCTGTAGTTATTTGGGGAAGCAGTTCGGTCTGTGGCCAGAGTCTGAGGAAGACCAGTGGCGCGCTCAGCAGCTGAACATTACCATTCACGACTTCATAGCCGAAGGTGAGGAATTATGCTGTGTATGATGGTAAACTTCAGAAGAGAGTTTCAGACCCACACATTCAGACACACACACACACACACACGCACGCACGCACCAGCCCCCCCCCCCTCCCCCAACACACACACACACAGACTCCTCACACAGACACAAATACACACGCGCCCACAAAGACACACACACACACACACACACACACACACACACACACACACACACACACACACGTGAATCCGCTCTAGGCTGTTTCCCCAACATTTGCAAAGTATAATGCTTTTTTCTGTACCACATGTCTTTGCCTTCTCGATGTCGCAGGACGCCTGGCTTTCCACGGTCGGAACCCTGTGGAATCTTACTATACGCAGAAGGAGGAGACTCAGCCTTACATCGACAGGTTCGTGGCCACCCGCCTGCCGCGCTGGCTTACGCATCTAGAGACAGCTCTGAAAGCCAACAATGACGGACAAGGGTAAGTGTGCACAAGATGCATTATGCTTGGGATCGCATTGCAAACTAGCAAACACCATATGAAATACATGTACATGTAACGTTACCTATCTATGTAAATTGTAAATACCTTACGAGTTACGTTTGGAACCCGGACAATGTAGTTCGTGTTACTGCAGACTACAAAACGCTAGTCTTGAATAAAACACTTGATTGTGTAACGTTAACAAGAGCTTTGGTATCCAGGGGTAAAGGGTTGTCATGACAGTTTATTTTCTGTCAGCATTACACCGTATTTTTATGTTCTCATTAAAGTTCTGTATCTCAAGTATGAATCTAAAGTTTGCACTAAGGCTCATTCAACATGTTAGGCCTAAGGGTCATGTTAAATTCAGCACGGCATTTGGAGCACAAAATGTCAGTAAAGCCCTAGTCACACACATCGCACAATTTACCGACGATGGGCTTCTTTTATTGTGGCGATACATACATTGTATGTTTCGGAAACAGCGGGCGTAACAGTAACGTTATACATTGTATCTACATATCCTCCGTTTTCTAAATTACACTTCGGAGCACATTGTTGAATATCTAACTTGTCGCCTTCTACCCTTTTCTTGCTGAAGGTTCGTGATAGGTGGCAAGCTGACATATGTGGACCTGGGTCTGCTGCACGTCCTGCGGGCTACAGAGTCACAGTTCCCCCAGGCCTGGGCGTCCAACGACTCCATTCCCCTCCTCAAAGCCTTCAAGGCCCGCCTGTCCGCCCGACCCAACCTGGCGGCATACTTTAATTCCGACAGGTGCGTTCCTTTTGAAGGAAACAGCATGATGTGAAGACGAATCTTCAAATCGCGCACATTTTACTCCACGTTTTATAAAAGGGAAACATACTGTTTTTGCTTCGTGTCTCTTCCTCGTCTCCTTTCGTTACAAGCGAATATTGTCAATGACCTTGACCAGACGGCTGACGCCATGGTTACTGGTTAAGTAGCAGTCTGTGGCCTTCGACAATATAATGTGCATGTAGCAAGTGGCAGGATAGAGCTGGAGGGGCTGGTCATCGTATATATGAATGTGTTTGAGTTAGAATGAGCAGAATAGTAGTTTGTTAGGCTATGTGAAGGTAACATCATGTAGTAGGTCGCAAATGTTAGCTTTCTAGTGTAACAGTCGTCAACCGGCGTTATATCACAGCTAGATTCCCGCATTTTGTGATTGTGCTATTGCAAATTTCTAGGGCCAACATGTGTACACACTCGACGGACACGGTGTGTTTTCAAGCTAGCTACAGTCGCTTATGTGTGCCGTTCCTTTATTTTTGAAGCAAGAAAATAAATATCTAAATAGTTTTTGTTGTGTGAACAATGCGTTATAAGAGTTCTGACAGTAGTAGGTGTTTACATGGCAGGATTCGAACCTGGGACCGTTTAGTTTCTGAGCCCAACACCAATTGTACCACATGATCTCATGTGTTTCAACGGTTAGTACGTTTTTCTGGCGGTGTGCCTTTCAACTTTCAACTAGCTAGAACGAGATGAAAGTGAGAATAAGCCGTAGTACCACTGAAATAGAAGAAAAAAAACAATAGAATAACCTCGAGCGACTTATCCGCGTGGGTATTAATATCTCACAATAGGGCTGGGTATCGGTACAGCGTACCGGTACAAAACCGGTTTTTCTTACTGGACCGGTCCAGAAAAAACGGACCTGAAAAAAAATAGGTGGACCGGATGTTGGACCGATTAGAACATTAACAGATTATTTTAACAGGCATTCACACGTTTTGGCGCTTGCAGGTGGAAGAAAATAACAAGAGTGAAGTAGAGTAGAGTTTATAGTAATTTCTACCAAGTTTTAAAGCCAATCCTACAGGTGCAGGTAGCGTTGTAGGGTTTTAAAACGCCAGTGTAAGTCTAATACTCCACCAAACAGATTTCTTTGTAGTGAAATGGACCATTGGTATGAGTCATACTGAATCAGGTTCAGGTCCGGACCTGGACCTGATCATCTGGACCAGAACCGGACCTGGACCTGAATTTTCTGTACCGGTACCCACCCCTATCTCACAAGCAAGGATGCAAAGCTAGAAAGACGTAACGTTTTCGTTACCAAATGTTGCAAAAACACGAGCAATGCTTGGGGCACATTTCCAAACTGGTGCAGTGCCGGGAATAAACGAAAAGTATGATACAAAAGACGATGAGCATTCATAATTTGTGTATACAAGCAATAATGAGCCGGGTCTTTACTTCTGTTTGGAGATAGGTAGAACGCATGGAACAAGTCGAGCATTGTCTCTTTGTTTCGCTTTGTGGAAAGCCCGTTCTAAAACGTCCCCATTCCATAGAACGACAACGCTGCAACTCAAATGTAATCATCGAATAAGCATCGTTTTTGGTCTTCGGTTTGTTGCTTATGCATGAGAAGTTACACTGCTTAGAAGTCACTGTACTTTCATTGTAGTCAAAATATTTGTCTCTGTACTGTGAGTTTGTTGCTGCGACCCCAGAGTGACCAGGTTATCCACGAGTCTGGGTTGGATGAGAACTGGAGTGGGAGTGTTTGTGATGTTGAACTGATGAGCTGACGGTAACGTTTGAAAATGCGGGACTCGGCGGTTCTGTGGCTGATCCTCTTCAGTCTCGCGTCCTGGTCTGCTTCGGAGGTCAACTTTCAGGTTAGTTCAGACACTAACACCACGGAAGGGGGACGGGGTGTCCGGTATGACCCTAGCTTTTTAGTCGGCCGCTGCTGACAAGGAACAGAATATTCAACCTGACATTTGATATGAAATGCAAAACAAACTTCCTGTGCTTAACGCTGACATCAGATTAGGGCTTCAGATGTTAGAATTAAAAAATGTGTAGTAAATATTGTACTTCTTTGTTCACTTCATCAATATACTTGTTCTTGTTCAATGTATATTTGTATGATTACTCAATGATGTTGAAAGTACCAGTGCCTCGTCCATTAGTTTTACACTGCTAAAATGTATTCGGCCGAAATTGAAAATAGAAATGAAAAATAAAATAATATCTACCTACAGACGGCGATTTTTCCAGCGTCGTAATCGGAAACACAACAAAGTGATTTATTACTCATGGTAATGATATCATTATAATGATATTGTTTTTCACAATTTGAAACGGTATTAAAACATTTTGCTGCTAAGGGGGTTCGCCGTCACCCTCAGAATGATTCATTTTCACCAGTACAGTTAGTCTATAATCTAAACTAGGGGTGGGTACCAGTACTTCATACAAGTGCAAAACAGTTTTTTTCTTGGACCAGTCCGATAAAATGGACCTGAAAAAAATCAGTGGACTGGATTTTGGTTTGGTTTGGTTTATTGAGATCTCCATTAGTGATAAATCACTAGTCTTCCTGGAGTCCATAATAAAACAATACAAGATATAGCAACAGGAATATACAATAAATTATAACTTTGAACTAACAGAAAGCAAACATAGGGAGAACTGAAAATCAGTGATAGACATACGTCAAGTAAAATAAAGTAAATCAAGTGTTAAATCAAACTGGATTTTGCACCGATCATTATAATATTGACAGGCGTCCACACGTTCTGGGGCTTACCGTGCCAAGAAAATAAGAAGGACGAAGTAAAGTAGATCAGTCATTTCTACCAAGATTTTACAGTCAAACGTACAGAGGCAATTATCCTTGTTTACATGCATTTCAGAGATAAAGAACGAATTTTCTTACTTGTTGTGTATTTTGTCGTCTTCTATGTCATACTTTTACGTATTACGCAATATCTGAATTGTAAAAAATCGGAGAAAATAACAAAACAGTGACGCAGTGAACGAACCCCGCAATACCGCCAGCGTGCCCTACGTCCGATGAGAGTGCACCTTAAGAAACACTTTCCCTCTATCTGTGACTTGTAGCAGAAAGACGCGACAGCTGATAGCCCCGTCCCCATCAGTAACCACACCGATGATGACGGCACTCCAGGGACAGCTGAGTTACAAGCGCTTCCTACCCACCATCCAGCAAACTACAGGGACTCACATCATACGGATGACGGACTGATAGAACATAGTGAGTACGCTCCCGTTATCGGGGCTAAAAGTCGATTCGTTGAAAAATGTTGTCACCTTTCTAAAAAAACTTTTTTTCATTTTTGCTTGATCACTCGTCTTAAAAAGTTGAAGGCCTTTGTTATCTTTATTCACGAAAGAGACACATTGTTTTTGCTCCGCTTCTTCTTTTTTTCCAAAGAAATAACATCAATGACCTGCACCAGACGGCTATCACAATGGTTACTGGGAAAAGTAGCAGACACCCTTTGCTGTTCGATTACGTAATAAAGCAAATGGCAGGACAACTCTGGAGGGGCTGGTCTGAATGTGTTTAGTATAAAAGATCAAACAGAATAGTAGTTTCTTAGGTTAGACCACGTGAAGGTGAACTTTGTGCATTTGCTTGCAAATGTAACCTCTCTAGTTAAATTTTTACTTCTTGTGTTGTAGCTGCAGACAATCAATTGTGGATTTCTCCAAACGATGAGTCATTTGATACTAAACGACCGGATTCACACGCCGTCGGGAAGAAGAGGAGCAAAAGAAGAGCAAAAAAGAAAAAAAAGGGAGGAAAGGATAAAAAGAAAAGCAAGAAGGGAGGAAATGGTGGAAAGAAAAGCAAGAAGGAGGCAAAGGGAGGAAAGGGTGGAAACAAAAGCAAGAAGGAGGCAAAGGGAGGAGGAGGAAAAGACAGAAAACGAGGAGAAGGAGGAGGAAAAGGAGGAAAGGGTGGAAGGAAAAGCAAGAAGGGAAAAGGAGGCGAGGAAACGGAAGGGGAAGAGCCTTCAAAGAGGCAAAAGAAGAAAAAGAAGCAGAAGAGTCGCGAGGTTGAGGCCGAAGAGGAAGAGTTGGAACCCACTGAAGAGGAGCTTGAAACTGAAGGAGAAGGAGCAAACGGCAAGAAAGGAAAAGATGATGGAAAGAAAGGAAAGGGTGGAAGAAAAAGCAAGAAGGGAAAAGGAGGCGAGGAAACGGAAGGGGAAGAGCCTTCAAAGAGGCAAAAGAAGAAAAAGAAGCAGAAGAGTCGCGAGGTTGAGGCCGAAGAGGAAGAGTTGGAACCCACTGAAGAGGAGCTAGTCGAGGAACCATATCTTGCACAAGAAGAACAAAGTGTGGCATATGAGCTAAGTGAGTTGCAAGAACGGCAAATTGAGGAACAGGAAGAACAGGACCTTATACAAGAACAGCTTGAAGAACAAGAGAAGATGATTGAGGAAGACTATGGCGTGCTGCAAGACATAGAAGATAGTCTACATCTGGAGGCTAAGAATGCTGAAAGTTTGAAAAACGATCTTGAGGAAGAGCTGGAGTATGATTTAGAGAACAGCCTAGGCAACCTTGAAGAAGAAGGAGAGAAAGAAGGAGACAAGGGGAAACGGAGAAAAAAGGAGAAGGAACGGGAAAAAAAGAAGAAAAAACGGGGAAAAAAGGAGAAGAAACAGAGGAAAAAGGAGAAGAAAGAGCTGGAGTATGATTTAGAGAACAGCCTAGGCAACCTTGAAGAAGAAGGAGAGAAAGAAGATGAAGAAGGAATGCCTGTCGAAGAGACTGCCGCTGCTGAAGAACAACAGAAGAAAAGTGAAACTGACAAGGGGAAACGGAGAAAAAAGGAGAAGAAACAGAAAAAAAAGGAGAAGAAACAGAGAAAAAATGAGAAGAAAGTAAAGGAAAGAAAAACAGATGAGAGGAAAGATGCTCAGCGGAAGAAAGTGAAGACCGCGAAGGAACGAAAGGCGAAGAAAAATGCCCGGCGGAAGAAAGTCGAGACCACGAAGGAACGAAAGGCGAAGAAATCTCCCCAGGGAATATGGGGAGCTCCCGCGAAATCTCGCAATGCCAAGTTTTCCCCCAGGATGCAAAAGAAAGAACGAAAGCAAAGAAAGAAGGCTTTAGGATGGGGACTCGGACGGGGGAAAGGTGGCCGGCGAGACAGAGGCCAGCGGACGAAGCCTACAGGTGCTTTTGGTACGCGACAGCCCCCGGAGACAGGTAGAGTGAGAGGAGGCAGAAAGAATCAAGCTGGACGTCAAGGCCGACGCCCCGGAGAAGTTTCTGCCAGGCGTCAGCGCATAAAAATACCTCGGACGAGACAACCGAAGCGCAAGAAGCCCGAACGTACTTTTGGCAGACGACAGCGCAAGAAGCCTGAACGTGGCAGACGACAGCGCACGAGGCCTGAAGGTACCATCGGCAGACGTCAGCGCAAGAAGCCTGAACGTACTTTCGGCAGACGTCAGCGCACGAGGCCTGAAGGTACCATCGGCAGACGTCAGCGCAAGAAGCCTGAACGTACTTTCGGCAGACGCCAGCGCACGAGGCCTGAAGGTACCATCGGCAGACGTCAGCGCACGAGGCCTGAAAGTACTTTCGGCAGACGTCAGCGCACGAGGCCAGAAAATGTTCCCGGCAGACATCAGCGCACGAGGCCTGAAAGTACTTTCGGCAGACGTCAGCGCACGAGGCCTGAACGTACTTTCGGCAGACGACAGCGCACGAGGCCTGACCGTACTTCCGGCAGACGACAGCGCACGAGGCCTGAACGTACTTTCGGCAGACGACAGCGCACGAGGCCTGACCGTACTTCCGGCAGACGACAGCGCACGAAGCCCCGCAGACGACAGCGCACGAGGGGAAACAACCGGCCATCAAGGTGGCCGACTTGGCCCTGAAGCCACTGTAAAGGAGATGGCAGACTACAGAAAATCCGGCTAAGATATAAGCCTAACAATACAACATCTAGTGCATGTTACAACCAATTTTAGCACCCAGTCATACACAGACGAGAAAGATCACATATAGTAGCTCGTCCTTAACTTGACAATGTGATATTTTAGTAAGAAACGACATTTAAACAAGTCATCCCCGATCGTTTAGGTCATTTAATCTGCACTTTTAGCAGGAACGTGTGGCATCAGCAATGCGTCAAAGTTTCTTCAAAGTCGTTATCGCCACCTGTACCCAAACCTACATCTTTTATCAAATTTAACTCTGGTCGTAAATCAGATAAAAAGCCATGTGCTGCAGTAAGGTGTTAGACTTGCCGTAGAGACTTGGTCAAAGGAACGAAGTTTCTAGACCGAAATAACTATATTTGTATCTACACATCAAAGTCACAACATTCATTGTACCAAAAATGTAAACAAACTAAGATGTGTCGAGAATCCGTGAAAGCAGTCTTAACTACCCTGACACTTTATACACTACATAGCAATAAATCTAATTTGTCTGCCATTTCGCTTAGTTGTTGGATTCTTGTCTATTTTTTCTTGTGTCTGCCGATAGCTGTAGGAAAATACAAGGATAATGGGAACCGTAAAGCCCCGTTCACACTTGTACGCATATTCAAGTGGCGTGTCAACATTATTTGAGTTTAAGTGTAAAGTTTAAGGCCGGAGACAGCCGCCACGCCACGTCGAGAGTTCGAGGCTTTTTTATTTTCCTTCCGCGAGAGAAAGTAGTCCGTTCCATGACTTCGGGCGTCAACAGCCCCTTCAAGAAAGCTTATCGCAGGAGTACATTACCGTTTATCTTACTAATGTCAAGTTATTTACAATATTTTAGACTCATTTGTTATCTCTGTGGATTTTTGAACCGATAGTTTATCGTTTTCCCGTCAATAATACGGCCCGAAATCTCGTGATTTTCGTGTAATTTCACCTCATATTTTTTAACTGTTGTAGATTTCAAACCAACAGGAATTTGGGACATCAAGAAAGAGCAAACATTGTAGTTTCTGTCGGTATAAGACTCATCATAGATTTTGAGGGCGTAATGCAAATGCCGCCAATCCGCGCGGAGTCATGTCATAATTTTGACTCCAGAATAGAACGCGCCCGATTTGACTTTTTCAGTAATTATCGACTCTGGACAGGTCTTCGTCCCATAGATATCGAATCTTTGACCGGAACCAAGTTAACAGTGGTCACCCGTATATAAATTCCAACTTTCAAGTTGATATGCCAATCCGAGATGATATAAATATAACTTCAAAAGTTCTAACTGACTACCGTAGCGAACCGCGCGCCGTTTTGGGACAGTTCTACGTTCCATGACCCCCGGGTGTTGGGACTACTCACAAGAAAGCCTGCTGCTTGAGCTTACAACTATGTATATTCAACATTTCATCGCATATACAATTTTAAAGCTTCTCACTTCTCTCCTTTGGATTTTTAACAGATTTGTCTAGCTGTATCCATTTGATTTTATAACCTGAAATCAGTTGATTTTAGTGCAATTTCCACCGCTTTTTTATCTTGTGACAGATTTGAAAATAAACGGAAAATTTAGTGCACAGAATTGTCCGAATTCTCTTCTTTCAGTCGGTATATGGCATGCTATCCATTTCGTGGTAGTAATAGGCTTTTTTCCCATTCGCGCGAGGGCACCTCATCAGAGGCATTCAAAAAAGAACGCTTCCGCCCTTGCGTCCACGCCCGTTCCACGGAGCCCGCGCCAGACACGCACCGCCGGATTTGCGTCCTAGTTGCCGTAAGACCAATGTAGCATTTGCTAATTCAGTCCGTCTCAACACTGTTTTATTCCGTATGCGTCCTCTGACAATACCGGGGATGTGCATCGGTACCGCAACTTGTGTTAAAAAGCCAGCTGTACTCGAATCAGCTACACCCGACAACTTGCAATATTTGCGCGTAAAACAGTCGATAAGGTGACCCCGATAGACATGGACTTTCAAACCTTTCCAACTTTCAAACCAACAGGATCTTTACATGAGTTGTAGTTGAAGATTCGACAAAGCTAATTCACTAGTCATTAAAGATAGAATCGAGGGCGTAATGCAAATGCCGTCAATGTGAAATTCGTCGAAATTTTTGCCCCGTACGGCACCGCCATTTTGCTAATTTTACTATGTAACAAATATGACCATGAAACTAACTTTAATTGCCGTAAAATCCCCCCAAAACGGTTTATACAGAGAGCACATGGTGTTCCCTTCTTGTACATATAACGCAATCTTTGTAAAATGGCCGCCAAATAGGTTTAAAACAGCTGTTTAAGTCGGGTGAAATTTCATCCAACTGTCACGCGACAAGCCTTTCCTTAGCAACGACGTTGCTAGGGACCGCGGAACACTTCGAACTGCAAATAAAAACGGTTCGATTCGTGTTCGATTTACTACGTGGCTTGGCGGCTGGGAGAAGCAGATGTTCGGTAGCACAAAGTAAAAAAAATCTTCGTGCAAACTTTACCTTGGCCAGAAATGTCGATACTCATTCATTCATAATCATTATACTGCTACGAGGGTGAGTCAGAAAGTAATGCAAATAGTTTCATAACAGATTCATTTTTTAATCGATTGAGTTGAAATTTGGTAGTAAGGTAGAGGCATATGTCCCCTTTGAGATTAAAATTTTTGAATTTGAGCTCGATCACTTAATGAGCAACTGAGTTGATTTCAAGATGCCCACACCCTTGTAAGCTTGTCAGACGACCAGTTCCTCTAAATCTGACCCACTGAAAATTACTGTATGAGGTTGAAATTACACATATATGTTTATAGGTTGCATGCCAATTTTCATTTCTGAACTATAAATGGTTCCTCATTTACAGCTGCTAGGATGGAGTAAGTTTTGATATAGAGTAAGTTGGATTTATGTCATACCTTTGACGCGAAAACGTTCGATACGGGTGTTCCGGGCCTTCGGCCGTCGGGCGATCCGACCCGCGGTCGGGCTGGCACCTCGGGTGATGCGGAATACACCGTGTTGTATTCTATATCTAAACAGGAATTCGTGAGTTGTTGGTTAAAAGGCTACTTTTCCATTCATCAGAAGACATAAAACTTAACACAAGATTTTACACAGGTCTTTCCAAACGCGAGGCAGTTCCCATTAATCCATTGTTACCCGCAGTGCCTGTATACATAGTTGCCCCCCCCCCCCAATTAAATGTCTACAGCGCTGTCGACCTGACGTGCGAGGCGATTGTCAGTTAAAAGTAAAAAAAAATATGTACACTGTTGTGATACTTTCCAGCACAACTTTCATAGTGCTTTGTCAAAATCATGTAGTCTCTGCCAGACTCCGGCCTGGTAGAACAGTAAATGATGATAGGGGGCTTTGGCCAAGTGTCTATTGACATTTCTCACTTTCTTGCATATGTGACAAGTTTGAAAGTCCTATCACGCACAGCATTGGATTTATAAATTTTCCTCATTAATTATGGAAATTGATGAAAACTGATGATTTGCATCATGCATGGCATTACTTAGGCTATCTACATACCAAAATTCATGACGGTCCGTCAACACGTCTTTATTTTCTCATTACTTGCATAATTAACATGTATTGACATTTCTCTCTTTCTCAGTTACATATGTGACAAGTTTGAAAGCCTTATAATGGAATGCAGTGGATTTGTAAACTTTTATCAATTATGCAAATATGCTGTTAATTTGGCGGAAGGGTGGTGTAATAGGCCGGAAGTGCGCTGTTGTCTCCCTAACTTTTGCTTCCTGTTGCTTGGTGATCGTATAGCTGAGCATATATTTGTCGTATTTCCTGAAAAGCCCGTGGGTTGTACTATTTTTGTGCGAGGAGTAGTTGGTCGGCCAGCGAGACCATTTTTGTATTAGGCCGCTGCAACGGGGAAGCGATTTTTTCGCCTTATGACCCAAATAGCAGCGTTTTTCATGTGATTTCGAGAAATGACGTCATCGGAGATTACAAAAAAGTTATCATATGGAAGTCTTTTATTTTCATTTTACAAAAACATGAAGAATTTGATTTCTCTACCACGTAGGCCGTTATCCTGGGAAAATTAGTTTTTTCCAAGCAGCTTCGATCAAAAAAGTGTTAAAAAATGATAGTTTTTGGGTCCAAAATTAGAATTTTACTACATATTCTACCCAAAATAAAGAGGCAACAGACGATACCAATAGGTTTGTCGGAAAGAGGCAGTAAACGGCTTTCCACCATATTGATTAAGTTTCGCGTCCTACGTTTCCTAGCGGAACTGTAGTCCTTCAGCCTGAGGCTGTCCGCCAACCTCCGAAATCGTAAAAGAAACTCCGGTCCGAGACATTAGGCTATCTACATACATGTTCATGTTTTCGCATTGATTACGTGAATGAGGTCGTCATTCACATAATTAATATGTATCGGACATTTCTCTTTCTCAACCTCATATGTGACAAGTTTGAAAGTCCTATCATGGAATTCAGTGGATTTATGGACTTTCCTCATTAACCATATAACCCTCAAGCACCCGACCCTTTTTGGCGACTAAAATGACCGAGTGGGGTCCAAACGGACCCCAAAGTGTTTTGTTCATAAAATCTCAGTTCCAATTCTTATCAGTGATCATTGTACACACATTGCTTCATCAATGTAAGAAGAATATTTTGAGATGTTAAGGTGTTGCTAATTCTATCTCATCATCATCATAATTTATGCAAAACAACAGAAGGACCACATTTTGCACTAAACCCATGCTGACCAGAGAGGGGAATTTTGAGGCCTTTAGCACCGTTTATGTCGCATAACTCATGAACGACCGGTGCTAAAGCTACGAAACTTAGTAATTTATCACAAAATATTATTAGCAAAACTTTTGTGTCAATAAAGTAACTTCATCATTTTTTGGGGATGCCATGGCAACGGAATTATGACAGGCATTTTTTGGCCAAAATTTGCCAATTTCGATTTAAACAAGGTTTTCTTGGTAAACTACACTTGTTTTCTTACAACAATTCAATTCTATGAAATTCAATGTAATTTTCATGATTCAAAATTTATAATTTATGCTACTTTTATGACGTCATCCAAGATGGCTGCCCTTATTAGCTAAATAACGTCACAATGTCGTCATATTATATGGTGATGACACAAAAGTTTTTGTGAGGATTTAGTTTCACATGTTTAGTATCTTCTGAAAGTTTGGTGGTCATACGATAAGTACTTAAGGAGTTAGTCTTAAAAGTTTCTTTTAAAAGCTGTACATTTTTGCTGGGTTCCTTTTGGACCCCAGACGGACTGAACCCAGACTTTCTTTATAGTTTCCACATTATTGTACCAATCTTCGTAAAAACTTTGGAGAAGGTATAGCAGATATTGACCGACAAAGTAACGGAAGGATTTTTTCCTCATATCAAAAGTGTTTAAATGGCACAACAAAATTTACGCCTGGGGTCCAAATGGACCCCACTCGGGTGTTTAACTATGCAAATTAGCTTTTGATTTGCATCGCTACCGTCCTGACGAAAAATGCTGCGCCAACCATTTTAGAACTCGACCTTCCTTTCTACAACCGCTACTCAAATACCAAATATCATGAAAATCCATACACAGATTCTTGAGTTATATGCTGTTGGCATGGATTTATGAACTCTGCTCATTAATTATGCAAATTAGCTGTTGATTTGCATAATTTGTATTACATTATGTAAGTCATTACTCATTCCTAAAATCGCGATGATCCGTCAACATGTTATCAACAAGGAAATCGGTGCCTGAAGTTCCAAAAAAGCCGCTAGGGAGTCCAAACTCACAGCACGTACTCTCTGCCCCAAGGGCTATCTCCCACTCAAAATCATGACCACATCATGTCCAGAACATGAGATATCATATATTAAGTTTTGCTGCAGTACCTCAGGAAGCCGCTAGGGGGCCCATTATCAAACTTGTCCTTCGTTTTCCTGACCCCTACCCACCTACCAAATATTATCAGGATCCATTCAAGGCTTCTCGAGTTATGCTGTTCACAAGAAAGCGGACGCACACATTCGGCCCACTACCGTCCTGACGGAAATAGGTTACACCAACCATTTTTGAACTCGACCTTCCTTTCCGCAACCGCTGCTCAAATACCAAATATCATAGAAATGCATAAACAGCTTCTCGAGTTATATGCTGTTGACCTACATATAGGGACACAACATGAGACCGAAAATATAACCTTCTTGGCGAAGGTAATGATTGAAAATGCAGGGACGTCGAGACTTTCGTTCACATTATGAGTTTGAATCCCCCTTAAAGACAGAGAACAATTTGCCATTCTCTTGCAAATTCAGGGAATTCGTCAGCGCTTTTAGAGTCTGTTCAGAAAAAACACTCTTGCTTTAAATCACTGTTTGGTAAAAGCACGCGCTGTGCCTGTTGTCATAAAGATAAAACTGGTTTGACGATTCGGCGTGGTGAAAAACCTGGTGACGCGTGTAAATGCGTCGTCGGTTTAATTGTTGTTGGTGCACGTGACACTAACCAAGACGGACGGGAAATCTTTCTTGATGGATTGGATCAGGGATACAGGACATATACTATCAGAAAGCGTGTCATGCCGAGTATCTTTGTCTAGTTTATTAAATGAAGCTTACAATCAGCCTCATTACTGACTGATGACATGTATGGTATACATAATTCAGGGAGTTAATTTCAGGGTTTCAAGGTTCGCCTGCCCCCCTCCTATTGTATACAAGTGAGACCACAGGTTGCGCGCGCAGGAGTACTGCGATGTAACGCCCATTAACCCATCAACTCTGCTACAAGATCTTGCATTTCATGTTGACGTATTGTTGTGATTCTGATACACTGGTGGTGAATCATACTGGGCTCCCCGTCTTATATATGATACCGTAAATACTTATCCAACAGGGTAATGCCACGTCATCGGTATTGTATGCAACATTACACTTGCGTACAATATATCCAGTTGATCAACATTGACCAAGACGAAGCCATATTTAATCCGATACATTTTCGGTGAATAGTTAATCCTTCAATTAGTGCTAATCCGACGGTAATCCTACGGTAAGCCGATAAGTAGCTACTTATGTCAACAGTCCCTGGGGCAGCGACTCCTAGCGGCGGAGTCAGAACTGCCGTGGTCTCAACAGACCTCCAATCTACTCACGTTAATGGTTGCGTGCGGACGAAGGTATTGAAAAGGCTATTGACGAAGGCTGGAGAAGCAGCTTAAGGAAGCTTAACTGATTGTTACAAAAGGCGTGATAGGTCAGTATGGTAATGCTTAAGTAGGAGAAAATTAGTGAGAGATAAGTAGAATAGGAAGCAGCATGCAATGCTATCTAGTTATCTATATACAAAAGCCATTATATGACAAAAAAGGATTTTCCACCCACAAGCCTGACTGATTTCCAAGTTGGTCGTTTGCGTCAGCCTTGATTTATTTCAATATGCGTCACCCACTCTGCCAAATCGCGGTGTAAGACAGACTAAACAAGTTCATAACTCTCAATTCCTTAACAACAAGCACACACACCATCCAAAGTTTTAAAACGTTTTCTCTGAACAAGTTAGAAATTATAACCTGTGGTTGTCACAGCTCACGCTGATATACACGGAGTTTTATGCTGGTTCTTTTTTTATCATTGCTGTCAAGCCTCTGAAGAAGATATGGGAATCAGACTCAATCTTAAGATAGACTCTCACTGCCCTTGGGGCACGTTTGCGGTATTGCTGCGTTCGAAAACGCAGATGTACCTTCACGATACCTAGAGGTGCCTCCGCGAAACCTAGAGATGCCACAAGCAAACCTAGAGGTGCCGGTTGCAAGCGCGACGTGTTTTTTTTTAAGTTAAAAAATAACTCAAGTGGCAAGATGCCCCAACAGTGCCCCAAAGGTGCCCCAACAGTGCCCCACCAGTGCCCGCAATATGCCATCAACAGTATCAAGGTTACATTTTGCCTATTTTCACCAAGTATCAAATGTTAACATCATTTTAACACCGAAAAGCTATTTTGGATGCATTTCTTTAATCATTTTACAGGTGGGTTTTGATTCAATTGCAGCACTACGACTTCAACAAAACTTAACTTGTATCCGTATTCAGACTAACTTAAAAGTGTCTTTATGTTTATTTGATGAGAATTAGGTCAGTATTTTATACTTGAAAACACCAAATGAGTAACTGGTTATCGACTCATGAACCTACAGATGTGGAGAAACAGACTGTCGTACAACGTTGGAAAAGAAACGTTTATGTTGGATGATAACGTTCGCCTTTGCGTTTGCGTTACAAGCAGTCTAATCATTGCTGGTAGCCTCCGGCCGATAGAACACCAAACTTGCAGTCATTCGGACCCATAAAGCCATGTTTTCTTCTCAATTTCTACAGATATGATAGACTGACAGCTATCCGCCGACAATGAAAATACTCCACGTCATACAAAAACGTATGAAATATAAAACATTTTCATTTGACAAATTTGAAAATTGTTTGATAAACCTATTAACATACATCACTACACATACATGGTGCAAAACACATAATCGATGGAGTCAAATCTGGTATACGGTTTGTGTCCGTTCATTAATTTGGGTCCTTTGTTTTTCTGTAAAAGTCTTTCAAGGTTGCTAACCACATATGTAACATATAATTCATCATCATAAAGGAAATCCTTTCTTTACGTATCTCATTTTGGGGCATTTTCATCATTTTGCAGTGATTTTTTAATACGCCGCGATTTCCAATAACATGTTCATTTAATCGAGAAACGCAATTAACACAACAGTACCGCAGTGAACGAACGCAGCAATGCCACAAGCGTACCCCATGTGCAGTGAGAGTGCACATTTAAAGAGACTTTGAAACGTTCTGTATGATTGATAGTTTTCCTCAGCCATTTTTTCTACCATGCAGTTTGATTGAAACAGGTCATTGTTATTCTCTAAGCGGAGGTTGAATTTTGACATTAGACCTCTGCTGAGGTCTGTACTGGCTAAAAACAGGTCCTTCTATCGCCCTCACCCTAACTAAAAAAATCACTGATTACGTAGACCCATATGCACCTCACAATAGGACCATTGCTGTTATCAACGTCACCTGTCACCGATACTAGTAATTTCAAGATTTCTTGAACAATGTTCACCTTTAGGCAAACTTGCAGGAAATCCTGTAATGTTTGCAGGCCGAAGGTTAAACCCTCTTTATACCTTACTTGTGCCTGTCTCTTTCTTCTACTTAGAATCGAATATTTGGCAGACATATCAACATTGTCACCGGTTATTAAGAGGATTTGAAACTTACACTAGGAAGAAAAAAGTTGTTCTTAACCCGTTATAGTTATAGTTATTATGTAATCAGGACTTTGGCATAATGCTAACCAGTGGCTTAAACTTTGGCTTAGTGCTAATGCTCAGCACGTCAGGTTGTCCTTAACTCACCTAACCTTTAAATTCACTTGGCGAGGGGACGCTAGGGTAGATATTTTCCTCCCTCCTTTTTGTCCACTGTCGGTAGCATTATCTCCATTAGGCTTATATAATCCAGCACACTCACATATCTTCCAATAGTTGCCTTGGTCTTGCCCTCTTTTGGCTCCCTGTCACTGTCGTCTTTTTAGTATTTTGAAGTACTTTGTGTTGGCACACAGGCACATTGACTCGAGTATAAGAGCAACATGTGTCCTGCTCTTTGTTGTCGTCTTTATTATGTTGTTGATTTGATTTGATTTGTTACCTCTTTGAAATTTCATGGAGGTTATATTCTCAGTATCGTTTGTGTGTCTGTCAACAAGATAACTCAAGAACGGCTCCGTGGATTGGTTTCATATTTGGTGCGTTGGTAGGGTGTGATGAAAGCTAGAAATGATTACATTTTGTGCCCCCTGGCGGCTACCCTTGGTACTGCAGCATAACTACCGGCTTTGCTATCTCGTATTCTGAACAAGCTCTGGTCACGGTGTTTAGTTGTTAGATAGCTCTTGTGCTCAGTAAGGAGTGACATAAGTTTGGGACCCCTAGCGACTAGTTTGGGGATAGCAGGGGCATTTTTGTCAAAAAGTTCTAAAGAGGATAACTCAAGAAAGGAACAATATGCTTGCATGCTTTTGGTGGGCAGGTACCTTATTTAGACAATAAAGTACAAAATAAAATACTACTTATGCAAAATAGGAGTACATTTGCGTAATCAATGAGAATATTTTATCATAGCAGTTTTTGTCCCGTTGTCCCGAACATGTCTCTTTAGTCCCGGACATGTCTCTTTAGTCCCGGACATGTCCCTGATGTCCCGGACATGTCCCTGCTGTCCCGGACATGTCTCTGCTGTCCCGGAAATGTCTCTGTTGTCCCGGACATGTCTCTGTTGTCCCGGACATGTCTCTGTTGTCCCGGACATGTCTCTGTTGTCCCGGACATGTCTCTGTTGTCCCGGACATGTCTCTGCTGTCCCGGACAAGTCTCTGTTGCCCCGGACATGTCTCTGTTGTCCCGGACATGTCTCTGTTGTCCCGGACATGTCTCTGTTGTCTCGGACATTATATGGTCTTGACATTTGGGTGGTAGATAGATTTCAGCGTCATGACAAAATGGGGCAAGTTTCATCCCCCTAACGTTTAATTTTGGAACTGCATGTAAAAAAAACACATGTAAATTATAATAGGATTAACAGAAGCAGGTACACATGCGTAACTAAAATATGCAACAATTGCAAAACCGCTTAATGATTAATGATGGGAATTTCATACTTGTGACATATGTAGTAGTGTATGTTAGTCAATAATGACCATCACCATGCATAATTCATGTAAATGTGTAAGTCATTTGCATAAAATTTGCAAAAACTCTTAATATTTCATGGAGGTACGAGGTCGCCGAACTCTATGTTGATATTGTTTCAGAATGGTAAAGAAATTGGCCATGAAAATGATAAATACTTGTCCAGTTTCACGTCTTTTGCATGTGTATTGCATTAATGCGAAATGTACTAGGTTTTTTTCAAAACAGATCAAAGCGTCATGACAAGAAAAAATAAGCGAAAAGCTTTTTTGTAGTGAACATTATTTTTGATCGAGATGATAAATACCAATGGCAGCACATGGCCGAGTGAACATGTTTCATTGCACAAAGTTTGTCAGAGTGCTCCTTTTTTTCTGTTGGAGGGGGGTGTCATACCTTTAATTTTCACCTCCAACTAATATTTTCTAATGACAGACTAGAGAAGCAAGTGAACCAACGTGCCTTTGTTTTGGGCTTTCATCTTTAGTAAAAAGATTGTCCGAAATATAAGATAAATAAAGACTATTGTATGAACTTTGCTAAGAAAGCTGCGTACCTCTTATAATATAAGGGAATTGGACACGAAGACAGTACTTCCTATTTATTTTTTTGCTATAGGTTTGGATGTGTGAGATCATATATTCTTCATGTCTGAAGGTTTCCAGTCTAAAACTCGAACGGCCTGTGCCGGCCTTCGCTCGAGGTTCGCCCAAGGTTTGCCCGAGGTTCGCCCGATTTCCGCAACGTCAAAACTATTGTATTATGTTGAATAAGACTGGTCTGTTAACTTTATGGCTCTTGTGATAGTTTTCGGATTGGTGTATCACAACATTCCCGTTGATATTATTGTTTTCAGTGTGCCCGTCCACTCCACTCATGTCATGCATATATCCCGCAACTCAGAAATTAAATTTTACACACATATTGGCTTTTTACAAGGTTAGTCAGTTCTGACTTCGTCCATGTTCAAGACATAGTACAATCTCATTAACAACTTATAATCAGTTGTGTTGGACGGACGTCGGACGGGCTCCGTCTATTTGTAAAGGGGGCAGATTTTCAGCGAAAAATACAGCCGATACTCGGGCGATGTTGAAATTCGGCGAACTCTGACCGAGCTACAAATTCGGCCGGCGTCCGCATGAATTGTAAAGCCGGCTTAAAGCGACAGCTGTTCTCGCATAACCCCATATCTGCATCACGCAACATCTGCTAGGCAGTATTCAATTACCGCAACGCCTAACACGCCGAAATAACACAGACCTGGACCGGTCGAGAGACGTAGGGGTGATATCTGAAAATATTACATCGATTATAACAACAACGTGCATCATCGCACAGCCATCACAATACTCTGTCGACGTACGTTACCCTCCAGTCAAAGAGTAACAACAAACATACCAACAACACGATAAGAATGGCACTGTAGAACTGGCTACATGCTGTTACTTATAGACGTATAGGAAACTAAGTTCTTGTGTGAATAGTTGTCCAACACAAAGAAATTCAAAACTCACAGAAAACACAAGACGACGGTAATAGGTTGGTAAGATGAAGAAAACTATGAGAAGATCATAAAATATAAGTGAGAACGCTAGGATGAACCTAGCGGAGGTAATGCTAGCGCCTGAGAGCAGAGATTTGTTGAAGGTAAGAAGTTGATAGATCTTTCCAAGGACGTTATATGGGCGTTATATAAAACGTCTTTGATCTTTCCTAGTCCCCCATCCCACCTAATTCAAGAGGTAGGTTAGATGAGGACAGCCTGGCGTGCAACGCAGTGGTCAGCATTAAGCCAAAATTCCTGATTACATAATGACCATAACTGGTTAAGGAGAACTATTCTTCAATATTGTAAGGGCCAAATCCTCTTAATAACTGAGAACAATGTTGATACGTCTGCCAAGGATTCGGCTCGAAGGAGAAGAAAGGGGCAAGCACAAGAGGGTTTAACCATTGACGCAGCATGAAACGGAGTGTGAAGATGTGAAGATCTAATGCTTGTTTGCAACAAAAAAAAAACAATCTTGAAATTACTGTCATCAGTGACCTTTAGACAACGTAACGATGACCCTGTTGTAAGGTGAATTTTTGGGTAAACGTAATTAGTCATATTTTTACCCGGGTGAGGGAAATTACATGATGGAAAAAAGGACTGAGGAAAACTTTGAATCATCGCGTACATTTCATCATCTACGAAACCTAAGGCTATTTTCATGAATTAGATACTTATTTAACACGAATGATAAAAAGCCAGCACAACTTCATATTTGTCAGTTTAACAACAATCCATTATTTCTGACTTGGTCAGGGAAAAAGTTCCTGTTTCTTATTAAAGGTGCTGCAGAACTGAGACTTGTTGCGTCTGAGGCACACTTCGATTGGTCAGAGAGAATGACTTGTGTGAGGAAAACTACTAACCATACAGAACGTTTCAAAGTTTTTAAAATGAAGTATGATTCCCATATCTCCTTCAGATTTTTGACAGCAATGATAAAAAAGAACCAGCATAAAACTCCGAGTGTATCAGCGTGAGCTGTGACAACCACAGTATATCATTTATAGCTTGTTTAGAGACAACGTTTTAAAACTTTGGATGGTGTGTGTACTTGTTGTTAAGGAATTGAGACTTATGAATTTGTTTAGTCTGTCTTACACCGGGATTTGGCAGAGTTGGTCATTTTGAAATGCGTCAACGGTGACACTAACAACCAATAAGCTAGGCCTGTGGATGAAAAACGTTTTTCTATAATAGTTCGGGGATTCAGTTAACGAGATAGCGTGGCATGCTGCTTTTCAGTTTACTTATCTCTCACTGGTTTTCTCCTACTTAACCATTGAACATTACATTAGGCTAACAATTTTCATCATTACTGCCTGATGATGATTGTGGTAACAATCGCTGTAATTGCAGCATAGCTCTCCAGCCTTTGTCACTAAATAACTAATAACTATACAGCTCTACACAAAAAAAAAAAGAATTTGCACAATGTGGAATTTCTAACTGTAGAACATGTTGAAAGAAAAAGAACACGATAACCGCTCTACCCAGCAAGGGCTCCGCTCAGTTCTGAGCTGCCCCATGGCCCACACCCAACACATCGTATTCTAAGTTAGGCGAGGCGGTCTGGCGTGCGTGCAGTGGTTAGCAATATGCCAAAGTCCCTGATTACATAGTGGCCATAACTGACTAAGGAGGACTATTCGTCATCTTGCAAGGTTCGAATTCTCTTAATATCCGAGTCCACATTACAGTGTTGGTACTTCTTCCAAAGATTTGGTTCCAAGTATAAGAATGGTACAGGCTCAAGAGGGTTTACCAATCGGCGTCGCACCCATGAAACGCCCATCCTACTACTTTGCCCAAAGTTTGTTTAAAACATCTTGAAAGTACTATACTCGGTGACTGATGACGACATTAATCAAGGAGAGAGCTGAACATTATAGACTGCTAGAACCTACTAATGTATTTAGGCAAATCATACTCTGTTCCTATATTTTCACCATCACAGAGAAGCGAGAAAGAAGAAAACGAGAAGTCGAATTCACTTAGTAGGATATAATTCGTGTATCGTAGGTTGACATGTATATATATATCCAATGCATTTGTAAAATTTTCTTTTGTCGCGACCTGTGGGCATATAAGTGCAATAAAGGTCTTCATTCGTCAATGCCAACAATGGCAGTATTGCTAGTTGCACTTGGCTCTACGTAATTAGTGTTGGGAAGTCATGACGTTAACTTATACCTCCAACCAAATATTTTTCTAATGACAGACTGGAGAAGACGTTTAACCAAGCTCAACTGACATTACGGTGATATGCGTCATAGGCCAGTAATAGTAAAATTATTGGCCTAGCGTAATAACGGTTGAGTAGGAGAAAACTAGAGAGAGATTAGCAAAATAGGAGCAGCATTCCACGTCATCTCATTAACTGTATCACTAAACCATTATCCTAAAGAAGGATTTTTATCCACGAGAATCTCCCTTTTTTTTCTAAATTTGCCGTTATTAGCTAAACCGTTGACGCATTTCAAAAATTAAACACACGCAAAAAAAATTAAACACACGTCACTCGCTCTGACCAACCACAGCAACTGGTCTACGCTATCAGTGTCACGTAATTCTGCTATATAAACGACAGGCACAGCAGACTCCAGCAGTTGACTCCTGTTCATACAAGAGAACAGCACTACTGTACATCATTTACAACGTGGAGCGCGGCTGGGAAAGCGCGGGTTTCCTGAGTACCAACTGCCGAGTTCGAGAATCGTTGTCGGGGACATCCCTGTCCTTTCTGTCGGCCTCGTGGATACGATCCCGCACAACAACGTTCGTCGACAGGTGTGCACTATTTTGTTTTTTACTTTGTTTTTCTCCACTTTAGAAAGATGATTAAGTAAAATTTTCTTTTACTGAATTTTTTCTTTCCTTTTTAAGTATACATGTATTTTCGTACCATTTCGGTCGTTTCCTCCACGCTATACTTTGAGTTACGCGATTGTTGACACCCAACTGAACTTTGATTTTCACGTATTCTACTTTCCGTAGCTTTTCGTAGAAATTGTTTTGTGCCCGTTAAGTTGAACACGCGAATGAAGGATGCGTCTGTAAAGTAGCCTTTTCCCTTGGAAATATTGCATTTAGTTTTGTCTAAGACGTATGGACCGGTATTTACCATTACAGTCTGTAACTGTTCATACTACATTTACCGGTTTATAAACTCATGGATTGTCCGTTTTCTCAATTTAAGAAATCTTGAGATGATCTTAAGATGCTTTTTAGTATGTTCTGAATACTTGATGATCAACTTAAATCCTTAGAAATTTTGCTTTTTTCTTGTGTTGTGTGAAAAATTGACATATTGATCTCTGGCAATCATTCCATTTTCACCCACACGTAAGATTCTGACAAAGTATCCTCAGAAACTGTTGTTGTTAAGAAAGCGTGAGGGGGTGTCCACATTTAACAGTAGTAGCTGTTGTTCTTACTGCACCTGTTCTCTGTATATAAGTTAACTTTTCGTACGGACAATCCAATCTGGTTGCTTTGTGATTAGAATTGTTCACTTTAGAACCTGGCGGTACTGAGTTTGGATCCCTGACAGGTCCTGTTGGGAAATGTTCTGGCCTTGAGAAATTTACTTTAAGCCCATGTCCTCATTCGACTCAGGAGAAAATAAATAGCTGTAGCTACGGATATTTGTCGGATACTAAGTCGATGAAGGTCCCGTTTTTGAGAACAGCCATACGGCATACCCCAAGCTCCTTCTCAATATGTAACAACACTTCGCAGCTATGGACCACTGAACTGGAGTACTGTGTAGAGTCTACTCATCATTTCTATCCATGACTGCTGTTCAATGCATGCAACATGTATGAACAAAAAACACGTTAAACAACCCACTGTGCTTATCGAAAAGAGGAGGGGTAACACCCGATATAACCTGGTCAGCATTCTCCTCTGGTTGGGGTGCGAAGCATCGACCAGTTTCTGCCAGCCTGTCGTTTTGGCTTTCGTCGCCAGACCCAACCCCGTAAAAAATTCCCGGCCTGCGATAATGAACAGGACGGGTGTGCTACACTCCCAGAGAGGTATCGGCTATCTCCCGATGGTATGGTTACCAGGCTACACCCAATGTGACTGGGTCAAATAACTGTGTCTGTATATGCAGCCTGTAGCCTTCAGTACAAATTTTAACCTAGTGTGTTACGCCATGGGACGGATGTACCGCGTATACAAACAAATTGCGAATATTCAGCCCACATCATCCCACCATGTTACTGTACTTCCTCCACCTTGTGCTGTTTCAAGATGCGCGGTGCTTTTTTTAGATACTCTTTGATGCCCGGCTCTAGTATCAGACTGCCTTGTAAATGCAGATGCGGTGGAACTTTTCCGTTACACGTTTTCGTTAGTAATAAGTAATTGCGGGTTGCCTACGTTTGCCCTAGTATTGTAAACAAGTAACAAAGCTGCATCTGCTGGAGCCGTCTCGCACGTGTCATACAGTTCTGTCCCTGTGAGACTTAGTGCTCCAGTAGACGAGAGGGTGGAGAAGGAATTGCACACCCCTCCTTCACCATAAAAAAAGTCATGTGCAGGTCAGGCAAAGCAGGTAAATGCCTGTCTGCCTGCTCATCTGTCGAATCGACAGGAGAACCATTGTAAACACAAAAACTGTTGTTTGTCTTCGAAAAACGAAAGTGCTGTCGGGCGGGACTAACACCGGAGTTACATTTCCAAACCGGGGCCGGGCGTGATAGACAAATGAAAGTGTAGATTCTTGATATATACACAAATGACTAATTTGTTTTGTAAGTTTTGTTGTCGTGTGTGGTAGTGTGGAAATGTGACCCTGGCATAATTAGGCTGAGTCACTTTATTTCCTCGGCGTTTCTCTACCAGCCTGGTACCCAGACATTTTCTCAGTATATTTGGACCAGTTTTATTTCTAATGCAGATCTGAGGCAGCGGAGTTTTCTTTTTTTTTTCAGGTGGAGAGTAGATAAGACACCATGAAGACAGGGGTGCTCTTGACCTGTACCCTGATGCTTATGGCCGCTGAAGCGACTGGTCAAGGTAGGAAATATTACTCAATAATTGAAATGGCTGACAATGTGTAGAGGTTCTAACTTTTAAGATTCTTCAAGTGTTTGTACTATTGTAGTGTATTGAAGTTTGGTCTGCTTCACAACTTTCCATCCTAAGAGGTGTCACTTTGGTATACACTGCCACTCGCTTAGGCTTAGGTCACATTTCCAAACCGGGGCCCGGTCGGGATGTTTCAACAAACGAAAAATTAAATGTAACTGTTACAGTTATACATAGAAATACACACAGATCATTCACATGAATCTTATTTTGATATTTTGTATATTAGGACGTCTTTTATATCATTCTTTTGGCTTGCTTCTGATAGCTGTCCGGCCGGGTCCCGGTTTGGAAATGTGCCCTACAGAGTGACTCGCCTGAAGGGCAAGGTCACATTCTTGGGATAGTCGTACTCTCCAAGCAGAGGTTAGGCTCCGGCTGTTTTTTTAAACGTTTTTTTAGTCGTTTTCATCGGGCTTTCTTTTTTTAGTCTATCTTTCTGTGTCAAAACTGGAGTACTTCAAGAAAAATGACAAAATTGGAAGACAGATAAAAACGACTAAAAAACGTTAAAAAAATACTTTTGACTGGGATATTAAACCGCAACTTGCCCCCTACTGTATGGATCACACAAATTTTGTCACAAACTCTGCGTGGCCCATGGCTGCTGGAACGGAGATCTGCAACACCATATGCAACACCACTGTGCGCTACAAAGCCAAGGACTTTAAATCACTAACCAATCATGTCTCTTGTCATTTTGTCATAGTTATCCGGCTTGTTGGCGGGAGCCACCCAGCCGAGGGAAGAGTGGAGGTCTTCCACGACGGCCAATGGGGGACCGTCTGTGATGACCATTGGGATATGGACAACGCTGAGGTGGTGTGTCGGATGCTCGGATTCTCGGGCGCCGAGGCTGCACACGATAAAGCACATTTCGGCGAGGGCTCGGATCCCATCTGGCTAGACAATGTAAAATGCGAGGGTCACGAGACAAGTCTGTTTGACTGCAGGAACAGGGGATGGGGGATTGAAAACTGCGACCATGATGATGATGCTGGTGTAACTTGTACTAGTGAGTCAAAGTATACTCATAATAGATATTTTTACCTCCATGAAAAATGGAGGTATAGTTTTTGGTGTGTGTGTGTGTGTGTCTGTGTGTCTGTCTGTGTGTGTGTCCGCATATTTGTGGTCAGCATAACTTTAGAGCCTCTGAATGGATTGTAATGATATTTGGTATGTGGGTAGGTGTTTGGAAGACAAAGGTCAAGGTCGATTTTGGGCCCCCTAGTGTGTGACCTTGGTACTGCAGCAGAACTTCAAGTTTTTGTATCTTTTGACCTGAACATGCTATGGTCTTGATTTCTTGTCGTACATGTAGTTTGTTAAAGTACGTACATTGGTTTAGTACATTGCCATGCTATAGACTTTAGGGGTATGTGCGGAGGCTAGCATCTTTAACCCATATCATAACAATTCAGATGGACTGTCTCCACATTTTTGTAAAATAGTGCCAAGGATCAATTTTCCAATTTTGAGGTAAGACTGTGCTTTCAAATCCACAGCAGACGGCAAATCTAAATTGCAATAGGCCAGGATGTTCCTGATTTTTTTTAAATTTCTCTTTTAGTTTGCACGGCTTCAGATACATCACTATGTCACGCCGACGCCACGTGCTCAGAGGAAGGGGAATGTGTCTGTAACGACCGGTTGAGAGGAGATGGCACCGCCACAGGAACCGGATGTCACGGTACAGCATAACAGCGAGGACCAGTAATAAGCATGTTCATAGTTCCGAGTACGCATGTGTGGGTAATGTGTCAAGGGTGGAGGTCACTGACTTGCAAAATGTTCTCACGGTCTCAAATTTTGTCCCAATTTGCATAACAATGTCCAGATGTGCTTTATCTATGTCTCAGGTGCCTTCAACTTTGACGTATTATCCGCAATTCCTGTCTCGTAGCACTTATGCGTACTGGGAACCGTTAATGTGCTTATAGTAAACTCTATCTAATGTAATATGACAGTAGGTAAATTTAGGGTGTCATGATTTCATCTATGAGAATTTCAGGTCATAACAAATCAACTTCAAGAAAACCCCATTCAAAGACTTTTCTATACGGCATACAGCCCCCTTTAAGCCCCCTTTAAGCCCCCTTTACAAATCAAGAATTTAGCTCCGCCGAGTTGTTGGCGAGCTTCTAATGGACATTTTCGGCCGGAGTATGACCGGCGTTTTGGCGATTCATGATGCGGGCCTCGACCGATTTTTAGCAGCTCGGCTGGCGTTTGCAGGGCACTTGCAGCTGCACTTAATTTCAGCGAGGCCTCCGCGGCGTGCGTTGAGCTCGGAGAGCTCGTCAATGGGTTGCCTGTAGCTCGACCGGAGCTTGTCCGAGCAATGGCCAAGACTTGGGACAATACTCGGGCGGTAATTCGACAGTTTTTGACTCTCTTTTTTATGGTCGGAGTTTGACCGAACTCTTCGGCTTCGCGCCAGATTCGTTCTGGCTTCCTGCAATAACCGGACGATATTCTGTCTGACTTTTAACAAGTTGGGCGTGCTTTGGGCGAGCGTCGTGCTGGTGTCGCTGGGAGCTTGGGAGAGCTCTTTCAGAATTTTAACTGTCACCTAATCAAGTTGACACCTGTGTTGAACACGTGCCTTTGTTTGGGGCTTTTATCCTTAGTAGACAGTTTGGCCGTAATATAAGATAATGAAGACTGCTGTATTTTTCTAAGAATGCTGCGTACCTTTCATAATGAAAGGCATTTGGACAACAAGGCTATAGGCTTGGATGTGTGAGATCATATATTATTCATGTCTGAGGGCTTCCAGCCTGGAACTCGGACGGCCTTTGCCGGCCTTCGCCCGAGGTTCGCCCGAGGTTTGCCCGATTTCCGCATTGTCAAATTATTGTGTTATAGTGAATCAGACTGGTCTGTGCACTTTGTGGCTGTTGTAGTAGTTTTTGGACTGGTGTACCACAACGTTCCTGTTAATATTATTGTTTTCAGAGTACCCGTCCACTTCACTTATGTCCTACGTATTTCCCGCAACTCGGAAATTAAAGTTGATAAAAAATTTTTTTTACGAGGTTATTTAGTTCTGACTTCCTCCATGAAGACATAGGACAATCTCATTAAAAAAATTATAATGAGCTGTGTTGGACGGACGTCGGACGAGCTCCGTCCATTTGTAAAGGGGGGAAATGTTCAGCGAAAAATACAGTCGATACTCGGGCGATGTTGAAATTCGGCGAGTAATGACCGATCTACAAATTCGGCCGGCGTCCGCATGAATTATAAAGCCGGCTTAACAACACGACAATACCCCAAGGTTCATATGATGCTGCCAGTTTGAATGAGATGACGTCAGGTGAGGAACTGACCATCTTTCCCAGAAAAGGGCTTCTACAAGTCTTGAATAGGCTGAATGTTGACCTTTTGGCCCATGCATATATCAAAGACCTTTTCCCATAACCCGTTTGCTCCGTGGCAGAATTCAATAAGGGTGTGTGTGTGTGTATTTTCCTTGTCATGAATAACTTTCATCACGTCCAGGTATGAATATCTCCTCGTCCTCTATTCTTTTACAGAGCCCAATTGTTGGGAGATCTACCATCATTCAGGAAAGACTGAAAGCGGTGTTTACAAACTCGCGATTGATGGTGTAGATGGCACCGTAGATGTGTACTGTGACATGGAGACTGCAGGTAATATGAGCCTACTAGCAGTTCGAATTGATGATGAGTATTCAACTCCAAAGGACTTTTTGATATGAGTGCATCTGCATGTTTCTTGTGCGTGTGTTTGCGATGTGTGAGTTAGAGCGTGTGTGTGTGCGTGCGTGTGTGCGTGCGTGCGTGCGTGTGTGTGTGTGTATGTGTGTGTGTGTGTGTGTGTGTGTGTGTGTGTGTGTGTGTGTGTGTGTGTGTGTGTGTGTGTGTGTGTGTGCGCGTGTGTGTGTGTGTGTGTGTGTTTGGAGGAATGAAATCTGCCATGTCTGATTTCCTTTTTTTTTCTTGCGGTACCTTTCTACAGGAGGCGGCTGGACTGTGATCCAGCGGCGGCAGGACGGGTCGATTGCCTTTGACAAGACATGGGACGAGTACAAACAGGGGTTTGGGGACAAGAGCGGAGAGTACTGGCTTGGGAACGAAATCATCCACTCCCTGACCGACCAGGACGACACGGAATACCAACTGCGAGTTGACCTTGAGGACTGGGAAGACAACGCTGTCTTTCAACTGTACAGTTCCTTCTCGTGAGTACAAATAAATCAGATTGACAAAATATGTTCATAATTCAACAGAGCTAATGAAACGCTAGTTCGCCTTTATTCGCGGAGTAACGTTAACTTGTATAGTTGTGCGACTGTTATTGTCTATCGTTGTGTTAGAGATAGTATTTTGAGAATATTACAATTTGAAACCACCTTCCGCGCGCTACCACGTGATATCCCTATATACCATATGTTGAGGTACGTCACCTTGCGATGAAGTCCCGCCAATTGTAAGCTCCTCGCAATTCATAACCTGACGGACCCAACAGTCAGAAAACTCAACAACTTGTAAGACCACGTGATGCAGTTTTACACACGATCTTGACTTCCAGGATCGACGACGAGGGAGACAAGTACCAACTTCACCTCTCGGAAACGGACGGGAATGCCGGGGACTCTATGAGCGACAACGAGAACGAATATTTCTCCACTAAAGATGATGACAATGATGGATCATCAAGTACAGATTGTTCTGAGGATTATGGAGATGACGGTGGATGGTGGTTTTCAGACTGCGGCCCTTCCAACCTCAACGGAGAGTACGTGGACTGCCAGGATTCTTGTGAGTACAAGCAAGGTGTGTTTTGGGACGGCTGGAGAGGCACCGAGTACTCCCTGAAGGCCGTGTCCATGAAGATAAGACCCCCCGTAGGTGAGTGGTACAGTCCTACCCAACTATAAATATGTATATTTCCCAATAGTGGAAACATGTTATTTTCGCTAGCTATGTTCTTTGTCTTCTTCTTCTTTCTTCTTCCTTTTTGCTATAGAAAGACAGAACAAAATAGCAAAGATTATAACTAAAAATGAGATGCTTAACCCTTAAGATTAAGGGCACACCCGGCACACCAAAGAATATATAAACACTCTACTTCGCTTCCTTCTTCTTCTGTCATTTGGGTTAATTGGAAGCAACCATGCAATATTTTCTGTGTTCATATAGTGTGGGAGTCTGGTAGAGACTGATAAAGGGCTTCATTTACCTTTTGTTAGTACTGTGTATGTGTAACTGTTAACAACTTGAGTGCAGTGCCACAATGTCTCCGTATGTCCGAAAGCAAAATAGAAAAAAAACTACGGAGGTATTAGGAGTGTAAGCATGACATGTAGTATCCAGAAATGATTCTCGTCGCTTTTAACAGACGAATGCAGTCTTGGCTGGGACAACTGTCACGAGGAAGCGACTTGCGAAGACACAACCTTCAGTTTTACCTGCACCTGTAACGATGGATACACTGGCAATGGATTCACCTGTACAGGTAAGAAAGCAACTCTCTGAGTACTCCTGAATGAAATAAGTTAATCTCAGTGTATGGCTGAATACAATGTAACGTTATATGATAACTCCTGACTATCGTTAGGTAACAAAACTAATTTCAGGGACGATAAGAAAAGTTAGCCTTGTTATGTGTTCTTTGATATCTCTTTGAACAATTGGCCTTCTTGTTGTGCTTATCGCCGGAAATATTCAGCATAAAGGCAATGTCCATACGTATAGGTAATACTTAGGTAGGGTCTCCACGAGTTAGGAAACTAGTGTTATATTGTTATAAGGTACAAAACTCGAGTATGATCGAGTCCAGGGTGTAATCTGCAAAATATGTGAAAATAATCTAATTGTGTTGGCTCGTTCCTTTTCAATTGAAAAATGTTTTTTATACGACACCCTCCGGAGATATGCTAACTGCAGCCAGCGCACAATAGTAGGCGGTAGCTGTATTCTGGCGCAAATCTCTGGGCCTTTTTACTATTTGCAAATACTATGTCATAATAATGACGCACTACTTTATACCTTAACTACTACTGACTACGGTGGTCGCGGATAAATACTGCGTCTGCGACCTTAAGCTTCACTACAGTTTCTTTTTTCTTGGGGGGATGAAGTCAAGGTCAACATCAAACAACGATAAACTAGCAAAATCATCGCTGCCCGCATTTTCATGAAATGAAGCGTTGTTAGATACGGATTTGCATTTCTTCCACAGACGTGGACGAATGTGAAGACATGTACTTGTCACACTGTGATGCACAAGCAACTTGCACCAACACTGTCGGCAGTTTCACCTGTTCGTGTAACGAAGGATACTTCGGCGATGGAGTCGACCACTGCACCGGTATGGAACCTTTTTTTCCCTAAAATCATATTTAATGTAATTAAGCCATTGTTAATGCTATGAAATTGAGATTATTAAAAGGACATTGAGACATCATTCATTGAAATGCCTTGGAGATCATTGGATTACAATTGCAAACCATGTAAAGTTGTTGAGCACTCATCGAAAGAACGGTAAGAGTTTAGACGTTCAAAGGTCTGTGGAATCAATTCTGAATCAATCGTTGACTAATGACTACCAAGCTATTTTGTCTGCAGACTTGCGGCAAATTAAACAAATACTTAACACAGGTGGTAATTTAGGCCTCTACCAGGCTCCATAATTTTGGTCAAAGAGGAGAAATTGGCCTAACAGACATATGCCCCACCAGATGAGTTAGCCTGCTAAAAAGTGCAATCATTAAGTGTGATTTTGTACTGGATAACTCCTCTGGCGATTTATTCATTTATTTGGCCAGTTTCTCACCGACATTGGAAACCTGGTAGAGGCTAGGTAATTCATGAATTGCACACCCGGTCCAAGAGCCTAACACTGAGACACTGTTCACATTCGGCAAACTCTATGCGAATCGATTCGCTGAAAGGGTCAATTCGAATTGGTCTTATTGAATGTGAACAGCCCAATTCGGGGTTGAATGGAATTGACCCAGTCCACCTCTCGGGGCAGTTTTGATCGTATTCATTCGAAATGATCGGCACGGTCCCGTAGGTTTTGATTGCTATTCCATCGATATTCCAATTGATAACATCATCAGTGCTTAAATCCAGATGTGTTTGTTCGCATTGGGAATGGAGTAGCATATAATTGTCAAGCACTTATATAAAAGGAAATGTGACTACAAAGTATTGTGAAGACCATTGTACACGACGCCTACCTGGTATGGCACGTTATGCTGCATATGAACATCTTTAGTTCTGTCGTATATAATTAAGACTGACGTTTTAGCATTAAATTCCTTTCCTTTCACAGCCCTGGAGTTTCCCGACTGTGGGATAGACAACGTCACCGTGTCCTGGACTCTACCAGAGGCGGACCTGGACATCGGGGCATACAGAATCCAGTACCAGCACGAGGGAGGCCTGCTCCAGGAACTGTCCGGCCCGCCAGCAGCGGAGGACACCATGGCGACTGTCTCGGGACTGTGGGCGAACACAGAGTACACTTTCACCGTCACTGCCCTAGACCAGGAAGGCCAGGAAATTCTAACTGGCAGCGGCAAGAAAACTACAGGTTAGTCTGACCACAGATAGTGGTGAATGTGACCAAGGGGAATTTGACAAGGCGACCAGTGGGGATAGTTGAATGATCTGATGTATCACTATCGCATCCATCGTGGTAAATCTTTATAGCATATGGAAACAGATGTTACAGGATAGAGCCCAAGTTACAATTTTTTGTTCGAGGACACCAAATGTTATCAAATTGTAGCGCACAATTCCCGCGGGTCGGACCGCCCTCCGTTCTTCGGTTGTCGGCAAACCTTTCCGCGCTCGGGCTGGAACCGCGGAAACCGCGGAAGATGTGTTGTGTTATATATATATATATATATATATATATATATATATATATATATATATATATATTACCCCCTTTCCATTCGAGATTGTGGCGGACATTACGGTAGAAGTTACATAAAGCTAGAAGCTACTGGTCGATGTTAACAGTTACATGGAGGTAGATATTACATGGAGTTAGATGTTACATGGAGTTAGACGTTACATGGAGTTAGATGTTAGCCTGGTACCACCCGGAAAGTAGTTCGCTCCGGCGTTCATTATATACTATACATTTTGTATACTGTCGCTTCTAGCTCTGACGTTCATTATACACTATATACAGTCGCTTCTCTATAGCAGAAGCGAACATAGGAGCGAACTACTATCTGGATGGTACCCAGGCTAGTTAGATGTTACATGGAGTTAGATGTAACATGGAGTTAGATCGATGTTACATTGAGTTAGATGCTACACGGAGGTAGATGTTACATTGAGTTAGATGCTACACGGAGGTAGATGTCACATTGAGTTAGATGTTACATGGAGTTAGATGTAACATGGAGTTAGATCGATGTTACATTGAGTTACATGTTACACGGAGGTAGATGTTACATGGAGTTAGATGTTACATGGAGTTCGATGTTACATGGAGTTAGATGTTACATGGAGTTAGATGTAACATGGAGTTAGATCGATGTTACATGGAGTTAGATCGATGTTACATGGAGTTAGATCGATGTTACATGGAGTTAGATGTAACATGGAGGTAGATGGTACATTGAGGTAGATGTTATATGAAGTACAATAAACCACATGAACCACGTCCTATCCTAAGGATTGCAACCCTTTCCAGTAGTGTACATATGTAGGCTGAGCTAGACAACCGGGATTCGAACTCAGGACCCCTTGGTCCAGAGACAGTGTTACCAATCACTTAATTATGTACGCTTCATCAAAAACGAAAGTAGAGGACGATGGCACGTGACCATAATATTGTAACCATGTATTATGTTCCAGCCGAGGGTCTGGTGAATACGGGTGTAGATGTTACACGGAGGAAGAGAGCACATTGTTACCGACGTGACTATGGTGTAATTTCGTATGTCTATTAAACTAATTACAGAAGGGGTTGTGACCAACGTAGAATGCGCTGAAGCAAGTATGAAGCTGACGATTCCACTGGCAGGGCTGCCAGGTGTGGACGTGAACAACATGCATCTGCAGGACGACACCTGCCAGGCTACTGTTACCGAAACAGAGGTGATCTTGGAGACTGGGTTCACGGATTGCGGGACTGTTAAACACGTGAGTACACGGGGTTATCTCGAAAAATGAGTACACGAAAAATGATGTCCCTGTGGCGCAACTAGTAGCAGCCTCTCAGTTGAGCTCCTGTTTCCAATTAGTTGGTTCAGGTTCCGAGGTTAGGACATTTAAGAAAAATACATAACTATTTCGCATGAAATTGATCCATAGCTGCAGATAGTGGCAAATCTATGTGAAAGTAAGAAGCAGGATTTATCAAAATTCTCCTGTTATTATGTAGAATTATGTTGATAGGGTCGAGTTGCCATTCTTTTGTACTAGACGAATCTCGCCAATGACAAGTACATCTTCATCAACGAGGCCATCGCTCACCAGGAGACGCTGGAGAACGGAGTTGTGAGGGGGACAGCTTTCAGACAGAGTTTCCAGTGTGAGTTCATCCATCAGTTCGTTATCTCTCAGGGAAGAGAGGTCATGTACAACATCCCTTCTCCTAGGTAAGAGTTCCTTGTGGCTTATATTCTGCAGCTGAAATTTGATTTCCCTACCTGGCATAACGTCTGGTGATACATGTAATATGTCCATATGTTTTCCTAGTGTGGAGGTTGTGAACGCCAATGACGGTGTCTTGACCTTCAACATGAACATGTACCCTTCTGAAGAATTCGGTAGTCCGTTCAGCTCCGAAGACTTCCCAATGATGGTATGTGATGTCTTATTTAGCTTTGTTACGTTTAACATCCTTCGGTATTGTGTTGTTCTGCACTCACCAATTCAGACCCTACCCATGGATTTCCTATACGTATAGACACTTCCTTCGTCGAGTATTTTCGGCATTTAGGGGCGATAAGCACACCAAGAAAGTCAATTGTTCACAAGATATCAAAGAACACATAACAAAGACGAGTTTTTCTTATCGCCCTTCGAATTGGTTTTCTAACCTAACTTACGTCAAGCGTAGTTAGGCACACTATATGCAGCTTTAAGGAGCACTTGGGGAGTTAAGCAGAATACTGAATGCTTTTTGGTGAGCGCGAGACTAGTGGGCATTTATCGTATAAATGTGAAGAAGTATACATTTCTACCTCCTAAGATTAATGTCTATCGGAAAATAACATGCTCTTCTGGGTTTTAGAACTCCTTTAACTGCTTACCCAAAACAGCAAAATTTTTTCTTGTCACATTTTACCATTCTAAACCCCTGCAAATACATTAAAAGCGTTCGCATATCAAACGAGAATCCGTAGGGATTACTCTTAAAGATGAATAAATGAATAAAAAAATGAGGACACAATCATTCGTGATGTACAAATGTAATTATCAGGCACTTACGGTGTGGCCAAGGTGTTTGACACCCTGTATATAAATGTTAGACTAATCCTTAAAAGGATCTTGATTTATAGGTGCAAAGACACAGACAAATTTGTTAAAAATGCAAAAGTCTCATCTTAGCAAATAAGTCAAATAGTCCCAATCTGCATGAAATGTTCATCATTCTAATCGGGGCCTACTTTACTAAATGAAGTTAACCTTTGGTGATTGTGAAATGAATGCACAGAAGTAACCATATTTTAATGCTTTTGTCAAAAGCGGAAAAGGGCAAGACGTACAGTTTACTTTCATTAATTGTAATAACGATTGAAATAAGTGTAAATGTACTTGTCCGACTAGTACTGTTTATTGCACTGTATTGTCACAAGGAAATTCAGCTGTGTGTATCTAGTTGCAGTAACGTTTGAAAGTCGAAGTTTGAACTAAAAAACCAACAAATCAGAACTGTGTGTAAATCGCCATTTGTCCATAAATAGGTGACTCCCTCTGACCGTTTGTACTTCGGACTGAGTGTGGACTCGTCTCTCAGCGTCCTGGAGCTCTTTACTCAGCACTGTGTCGCCACACCAACCATGGACCCGGACGGATCTCCACAAGTAAACATCATACAAGACGGGTTGGTCGCTTTACTTTGTGTTTCACATATTTCATGATAGTTGTAAGGTATACCACGTAACATTATGCCTTTCGTTACATGTATGTTTATTGAAATCTATATTCTCAATTCGTATATGTCTGTGAGCCTGTGTGTATGTGTGCGTGTCTGCATAAAGTATGTTTGTGTTTGTGTGTGTGTATATGTGTGTGTTTGTGTGTGTGTGTGTGTGTGTGTGTGTGTGTGTTTGTGTGTGTGTGTGTGTGTGTATGTTATTCGTCATTATGTCTCTGCTTACCTTGTCCCTTCTTTCGCAGGTGTAAAATAGAACCGTCCTTGGAAATGGATAGCGAGCGCTCAAACGACATGGCCGAGTTCTTCTCTGTGGATGCCTTCAGTTTTCTCAATGCCGATGACTCCAGCATGGTAAGATAACTAGATAGAATGATGATGATGAAGATGCTGTCCGCAATAATGAAGATGTGGTGATGGGTTCTGATGATTGCATATGGTGATGAAGATGCTGTATTGATGGGCAGTCATGATGATGAGGATATGATGCTGACGAGGATGCTGTGGTGACAAGTGATTAGGAGGAAGCGGTGGTTGATAGACGGGTGATTGCCATATGTACTTTATATGAATCATAGCTACGGAATGTGGAATGCCGGACCACACTTATCACTAACGAAACATCGGCCCTGCCCATAAAACTACCCACTTCTGTTGCAGGTGTACTTCCATTGCACCATGCTAGTCTGCCTTAAGGACGACGTCAACTCCCGGTGCAAAGAGGGATGCATCCCTGCCATAAGGCGCAAGCGTGCCCCGAGAGGGTCCCGAGTCCGCCGCGAGGGCAGCAGTTACAGTGCAGCTTTGGTCCACCTGGGCCCCATCATGAAGGATAAGGGAGAAGAATCAGCTCTAGGTACTAAATTCTAGCAATGTGCTTTTTTTACATTCGATGTGGGCTACCATCATTTTCATTAAAACCGTTTAAAATGTCTCTTTATAGCACCCTTCTGTAAAAATGTACCCTGCTGCAGAAACAGCAAAGAAACTTGCAGACCTATGTGCCATTAAACAATACAAGCTGAACATCACCACATTTAACTTACACATTTGCTACGTTCTTCTTTAAGATATGAATATAAAACGTCTTATTGCCACCACGAGTTACTACACGTAGTTATTAATATGGTGATAGCTAATGAAAGTAAGTTTTCGTTGATATCGGATTATGAGAAAAAAAAACCTACCTTCAATGCCAGTTTTCTCCCGTATCCATCCGCAAGACTCAACAACTCAGATCTGCCTTAAATACGCCAAATAATCTGATGAATGAACGTTCGAACAAAGTGTGACCCAAAACCCAGACGGGGACAGATTTTCAAAGGAAATATGGATTTTAAGGCGGCATTGATTCCCATTCTGAGCCGTCCACTGCCAAACTGAACTATGGCGTCTGTCCTGAAGTGTCGTTCTAACTTCATGTGCTATTTTCTTCCTCAGCTTCAGCCGTCCCCACTGTTGGTATAGCTGCCGGAGCTGTCGCTGGGTTTGTTGGCCTCCTACTATTGGTCGCTGTCGTGAGTCACACGAGGAAGCCACGCGGTGTCCCAGGCACCAGTGGAAAGCCAGAGGATCGTGTCGGTAAGAATAGATGACTATTTTATTTCTATTAAAAATGGAGGTATAGTTTTTGGTCTGATTGTCTGTGCACGTGCGTGTGTGGTGCAATATCTTTAGAACCGTTGGACAGATGGCAATGATATTTTTTATGTGGGTAGATATTGTAAACATAAAGGTCAGGGTCAATTTTGGGAATTCTGCTATCCGACCTTGGTACTGCAGCTGGAATTCCGGTTTTCGTATATTTTGCTGTGAGCTTGCTTTTTGAGATATCATCGTAACATCAATCTAATTGTTGACATGTCAACTCAGCTTAGTAAGTGTCTGAATGTTCTTGATATATTCAAAGTACAGTCTACAGTTTTATTCGAAGAAAAGAATGTGGAAGAAGAGTTGAACTGAAGTAGTCTGAATTACCGAAAGATCATGGTCACGTGGCTGTTCTGTGTAACGCTGTTGTTCTGTTTTAAGTTTGTCTTTTGAACACTTGAATCTACTGCATGTTGATTGTGTCATTCAATCTCCTCAAAGTTTCTTCCGACTATTTTCAGGACTGGACAACAACTCGTTCATCATGCAGGCGCAGATGGAGCGGTGGGGACCCAGGCCTGCTTCGCGGCCTCAGTAGTCCCCATTGGGGCTCGGTCATATTTGTCGTACGATCGTTGTACGGCCGCAAACTTGAGATCACTCTTGAGACACTAGCTATAGACAATATAGTCTGACGTAAATCTCTGATATCTTTCATTCCATTCATGGTCTTTTCTACTAACAAATCGATCTTCTATACATTTACCAACTTGTCCATTGTTAGAGCTGTCACATCTGAAGATATAGCCAAGTTTCCTTCTCGAATCTATCTAAACTGACGACACCAAAACAGAGGAGACGTTTCCAATAGATTTCTGTATTATCACGAGGGGTGATGATTGTTCGCGGCCTCGCCCAGAAGTTATGTTCACAACTCAAAATACAGGGCATAATCATTAAGAACAAAGTCTTCAATGAATGTCTTCTAAAATTCAAATCATTGTTATCATTAGTTTGCCGGTAACGCTAGGTGAGAGAGAAACATATGGACAATTGAGCTGCAGCTTGAGGTGTTCAGGACAACTTGCTTTTCGAAAAGTCAGATGCCCACTTCTTTCTCGTAAACATATAGAGGAAATCATAATCAAACATTTTGACAATTAGAAGATTCCATTTCATTATAACTTGACCTGGACATCTCTGATCAAAGTGCGGCCTTGTTTTTCTTGCCTCTGACTTTCAAACGGACGTCGTCTTGAAAGCACTGACCACAATGATCTGGTGACTATCAATATAATACTTTATACTATATAATGATCATGTTCCGAAATTTACGTTGTTCACATTATTTATTTAGGCCAGACGAGAACTTACTGATCCCCCGTATCTACTGTTTTTCCCTATGTAACAGTACGAATGCAAAGACTTGAAGATATTACCAATTTTTTCCCCTTTTTTGGCACTTAGAAGACTTTAAAACGCGATTAGTTAGAGATGCTGGCAAATGAGATATACCATTGCTGCAGACCACAGTGCGAGACAAACATGGCGGCCCACTTATTCAAATTTCATGTAAGTCAAATCTCCTGATAGGCAGCACAGAATTGTGCAAGTAAATTGATAAATTGTACAGTCTTTGGCGAATATGGTAGCGTTAACAGGAGAAAGCTAGCTATTTGGAGACAAATCAGTAGACCTTTGGCATCCATTTGGTAATTCGCCACGTTGGCCTCCATGTTGATCATGACGGGTGTGAATAAAGACTGGAAAGTCTCAGAATATAACGTTAGTTCACCTTTATCCGAGGAGTATCCTCAATTGTTTTTTTGTAAAAAAAAACGGAGTATTATGTGAGTTGTTCAAAATACATCATCAGCAATACGGTCAGAATTGCAAACTTGAGAGACTCAAGTGTTCAGAAAACTGTCTCAAAGTTTTAATAACCATGCACTAGAAGACGACTCGGTGAACGATGCATCTAAATCGCAATATTTTGCATCAACAGGACTAGAGAGAAAACAACACGTATTTCATGTACCTGAAAGAAAATTATGTTTTTTTCTTAATGCCAGATTTGTGTCAATTGGCTCTTACCAAACAATGTCACGGACATGGGTGAACTAGCGCAATACCTCGCACTGTGGATTAGACATAAATTATGTACTAAATAGTATAGATACGATTATATTAAACAATAGGATTAACGATTTTATCAACAAATAAGGTTAAGGTTATGGATAGCTAGGAGATAAAGATCGATTTTCGACACTGGAGAGGCCACATTTGGTAGCAAATACGACATATTTCTCTCATCTCAATCCCCAACAGTGTCGCACTCGGCGTACGTTAAGAGTGTTGGAATTATTTCATGGAAGCCAGTGTGATCACAGTAGAATCCCATGTGTGATAACTCGAGTCATCACCCGTTCGGAACACCCGTATCGAACATTATTACGGTCTAGGTATGCAGGTATGATATAAAATCTGTGACTGTAAAAAAAGTTTTTTTTGTGTGTCAACGTTGACTAGACAATGATGACTTGAACTTCGAAGGTCTCATTGAATCAGCCGTTTCAAATATGTCTAACGCAAACTTTTGAACGTGAAAATTGATGGCACCAGTGTTTCAGAAATGTTTAATTTAAGAAAGAATAATGTTATTTAAGACAGTATCAAGTAAGTATGATTAGAATGTTATTTTGGTGTGCGATGTATATCAGGTGGTTAGGCCATACTTAGTGTATTAGCTTTAGGGGAGGGACCACCATTTGACTTGCGCAGTAGAGTACCCGTAAAATGGGGTAAAGACGTGAGGTTTGAAATGCAGCTTTGTAGCTAAATGTGTTTTAAAGTGATATTCGTCTCAACCATGTGTTACAGTGGATAGAGTTCATTTGGTTGACCCTCCCGTCCGTTCATTGCTTACAGTTACGATAACAGCATTAATGTGCAAGGACTGAAATGAAACTTCATGTATTTACATGTCTGGCCATCACCATATCAGGCAGATTGTGTAGATCAATCGTGTAGATTGTGCGAAACGTGAAGTCACCATCTCGATTTAACCGCACAGATGTTAAGGCCAGGTGTACTCGATTATATGGATGACAAGAGCGTGTAAACTTTTTTCCGTTTCCAAAACAGCTGCAAACGGCTGTTTTGGAAACGGACGCCAACGTCAATTCCAAAGTCAAAGGAGATGCAAAAGGGAAAAAACATTCTTTTTCGGTATACCATACCGAGTGTGTTTAGTCATTTCTTTAACCTTCCTGATCACATGCATTCTTCATGAAGGCAAGTTTTTCCCAAACTTTTTCCTATTCACGCTCGCATCACTTTGGGATCGCCAGAGGATGTCATCCATGCAGTCAAATCCATATAGTCTTACCAGCGTGAAATATCTACACTGCACATTACAACTATTAAAACAAAAATGCACTCTTGTTTATTCATCATTATGTACCAGTCTTTAGAAATAAAATTGCAGCAATGGTTTCATCTTCATACACATTTTGTCTGTCTTCTTTATATTATATTAGCTAGGTACGTTTAGGGATGACGTCAGGTAAAGACTTGGCGGGGATGGTACGGGGGGTGTTTAATTTTTGACCATCAATGTTTAAAGAATACCTCGGTTATATGCGTTATTCATCATACAATTGAGACCAAAATTTCAATGCAGGAATTCAGTCAGGGTACAAATCACACCCATCTCTCTTGATTGAAATCGCATTTTCACCAACCTTTGTCTTATAAATCTAACTTCTGACAGAACCTCGCAAATTTTGCATTGGGCACCATTTATGAAGGTACTGGCTAATGATTATCACCTCACGGCTGGAGGGGTGGATACATTTGCATTGTATTCAGCATGAAAAATGTTACAAAATAAAGACAGGCGGTTATCTAATTGAGATTTGGCATTACCCAGGTATCCTCACCAGTCAAAGAAGTGCATTTCTCTCAGCCGGAAAGGAATTCTCATAGATTTAACAATGCCCGACAATCCCGGTGCTGCAATACTGACATCGTTTAATGTAGAGGCGCTTTTCAAACATGTACAGAACTGTGTCCCGTGAATTATTTACACCGACAGCGTAGATGAGTCTCCACAAGTACTGTATATTGTGTTCACTATCTTTGCTTTATTAAGTACACTGTATAAAACTGGTAAACACATTCTAATATCAACCAAATCCATCCGACGATGTTAATCACCAATACGAATGGAATTCCATGCTGTAAAGTGACCACGAGGTTCATAAAAACTTTATTACCTCCATGAAATGTCATGGATGGAGGTTATATTTTACCCTGCGTTTGTGTGTCTGTCTGTCTGTCTGTGTGTTTGTGTGTGTGTGTGTAAACAAGATAACTCAAGAACGGCTGGGTGGATTGCTTTCATACTTGGTGTGTTGGTAGTGTGTGATGAAAGCTGGAAATGATTAGATTTTGGGCCCTCTAGCGGCTCCCCTTGGTACTGCAGCGCAACTTCCGGTTTTGCTATCTCGGTGTTCTGAACATGCTATGGTCACGATTTTTCAGTGTTAGATAGCTCTTGTGCTCAGGAAGAAATGACATAAGTTTTGGCCCCCTAGCGTCTAGTTTTGGGATAGCAGGGGCGTTTTTGTCAAAAACTTCTGAAGAGGATAACTCAAGAAGGGAACAACGGATATTCATGATTTTTGGTATGTAGGTACCTTAGACAATGTTGTACACGATAAAATACTAATTATGCAAAATAGGAGTACATTTGCATAATTAATGAGAATATTCTATAATAGCAGTTTTTTCAATGTATCTCTTGTTTCAGACATGCTATGGTCTTGACATTTACGTGGTAGATAGCTTGTGGTAGATAGCTTGCAGTGTCATGACAAAGTGGGGCAGGTTTCAGCCCCCTAACATTTAATTTTGGAACTGCAGGGGCTTTTTTGTAAAGACACTCCAAAGAGGATAACTGCAGAAAGGATCGACGGATTGACATAATCTTTGGCATGCAGGTAGCTTGGGCAAAGATGTTCGTAATTATATGCATGTTATGCAAATGAGGACTTAATTTGCATTATTAATGAGGACATTGTATAATTCCATTGTTTGTAATATAACTGGACTTCAATAAATGTAACACTTGTTAATCATGATAGGTGGAATATAAGCAGAAACCAAATATGGTAATGAGGAACTTATTTGCATAATTTATGTACAAATTGCAAAACCTCTTTATGATTAATGATGGGAATTTTATTATTGTGACATGTGTACGTTAGTCAATGATGAACAACACCATGCATAAATTATGTTAATGTTCATTCATTGCATAAAATTTACAAAAGCTCTAAATTTTCATGGAGGTATGAGGTCGCCGAACTCTAGTTATTAAAGTGATAAGCTACACTCCATCCTACAGAACATAAGGACCTTACTAAAAACAATATTTTTTGTTCCATTATGTACCAAGTCTGCACTTGTTGCGGGTGTGTAGGTCATGACAAAACAGACAGCTTAATATAATGGTGATCGTCAAATAGTGGCGAATTTGTCAAAGATAATCAATTATCTAAGGTTAAGGAAGTTGTGTTTTCGGTTACCTGACCGATACTAGCAACAATCCTGACTACCATGGCCTACCAATTACATTTTTTGTTTATCTGATTGACTAATTGAAAAACAGACTCAATGTATTTCACGATCTGTCAACAGATTAATTGAACAGTTGAAAGTGTAGTAAACATTGTACTTATCTTTTTATCTTTTTGTACAATATGATCTGATGAATAATTACAATATGATGTTGAAAATACTAGTGCTGGATGTATTTCAGTTTTACATTGTTAAACAGTATTTGTTGAATCAAAAAGATAATGAACATTTACCGACATAATTTCTTGCAGGACCGTAATCGGAAACGCAACATTTTCCTAGGCCTAATGTCACATATTGATAATGAAAAGTTCTTCACTGCAACTATACGAGAAACGTGGAGAGTTATGAAATAGTCATCATAACCATTAGATGTATACGGTAGAACTCACTCTTAAAGATAACATTACGTGTAACACCTAGCTTTGTAAGGGTTTTGCTGACAGATGTAACAGTTTCTATCGTACCAGCTGACGGGGTCAGTAGCGGGGCTGGCCTGTGGTCTCTCCCGGGAAAGCTCCCTCCCGCAGTGCGGGCAAATGACGTGATATCCTTCGGGCTGTGGAATGGGAGCAAAGGAGAACCCATACACTTGCGTTGCACCTCTACATTTTCGACCGTAACTTGACATGTTATCAAAGTGTTCACAGAGAATATCTAAAGGGACATCGGCGCAATGATCTTTCGTGGCGTCACTCTGTAAGTCAGATCCACTTTCTGTAGTCTTTCTATGAAGCCATCGTTCTGAATTTTTCTTTGAGAGAGGTTCGTCTGTGATGTAAGATTCAGACTTTTCTTTCTTGCAAACACCCACCCCTGTACCTGGTAAAGCTACCAGGAACACTGATGGATCAAAATCCGATGACTGCACCGCCGCTGGGTTACAGATTTTATCCGTGGCTGACTGGCTGTTTGGTGTGTTGTGCCGAGACCGGCTTTCTCCCGCACACGGCCTCTGTTTTAGCCCAGTGGATGACAGCAGAACAGTGGCTTTGTTAGCGCCCTGAGGGAACAACCCAGTCTTCCCTGACAGAATTTTAGGATTACTCAATGCTGTATTCTCTACCATTACAGTTCCCGGTACTTTGGACAGATACGTGGGGGCTTGGTTGGATCTGGGAATGAGTTGAACAGTGTAAGAAGTACTCCCTTGCTTTGGAAGTGTCGGCCGCATCCTGACGGACGGTTTCATATCGACTGTTGACTTGGTGATGCCTGGAGATTGCAGCACGCGTGGATGCTTCCCGGTCGAACACTGTTTACCTGACAGTAGATATACAGGGGAGGGCATGAAGTATGGTGTGTCTTCAGGGCTCGTCTTTGTCAAATACGCTGGGATGGCTGGTGCAGATTTATTCGGCTTAGGCACGGGTAGCCGTACTTGGCTTGGACGAACTGTTGTAACCATGGGGACACGTTCACCAAAAGGAGATTCACATGAGCCATGTTGGCATGGGTTTGAGCTTGTACAGGGCGTTGCGGGAAGCACCGAGCATTCGATGTCGTCCTTTGTGACCTGGTGATGTTTTCGAGGATGTTCATGTCCAAATTCTTTAGCCAGACATCTCCGTGGTCCAACTGGACGCCTTGGTGGAGGAACCATGACCTCTTTGTTCTGTAGATTAGAATCCTGTGTTTTGCCTTTGTTTTCCGAAGAATTATTTGAGGAGGCGGTCATCGACCCTATGAGAGCTGAACACGACGGTGGTTTGGGCAAAGTGTGAGACGCCATTGTTGTGAACACTCGTTCAGCAGCATGGGTAAGCGCTTTACCTACATAAGATGGCGGGGATGACAGACAATTTGCTAGCACAATCGGATGTCTTCCTTTCGGTGCCGTAGTCAAACCACTGTGTGGACTATACAAAGGCACTGCGACGTGGGTCGACGTAGAAAACACGAAGTGGCGTTCTACAGAAGGCGGCTTTGACGACGACGTCGTTGTATCAAGAACGTAGCGAGGCGGACTGAAGTCGGGTTGACCAGGGCTCTGGTTTGTAGGAGTTGAAGTAAAGAGTGGAGAAAAAAGTCTGGAGTTGCTGCTTTGGATATTGCGAGTAATGCTGCTTGCGTGTCTACATTGTGGGATTGAGCCCGATGGTGAGATAACGCTCTTACCGAGGGGAGATGCGATCGGAAGGTGGCACAGAATCGGCCTGGGCCCGGGGGTAGAAGCCGAGGATGCCCGGTGATATCCAGTGGACCTGCCCTGAAGCCGGGGAAGCGCGCACATCTGCCCATACCTGCGGAGATATGAAACGCATAAAATCTCGGAGATATGCTTATCATCCCCATGAAAAATTGAGATACTGTTTTGGTGTGTCTGTGTGTTTGTGTTTCTGGATACTTGTTTTCAGCATAACTTAAGACCCCTGTATGGATGTTTTTGTGGCAGATAGCTTTTGGTGCAAGAACGAAGTTGTGTAGGTGCAGGTCCCCTAGCAGCTCGTTCTATATGAGAGTTGGGCCATGTTGGGTCATTCATCGTTAACGTTAAGATATTGTTGTATAACGTTGAAAATGTTCTGTAAATATTTTCAATTAATGATTGATCAAAACGTTTTAGCGCATCACTTGATATAATATTAGACATAGGGCGAAACATGTTGTTGTCGGATACAATTTGATTCTGGAAGTGTGGCTAGATATTAAAACCTTGACAAACATATGCTGCACTTGTACTGAGTAATTATGCAAACAAAGTTCTGATGTGCATTATTACCTTACCACTGCAATGGCCTACGTCAATGATGCCTGTCAAAATTTGGTAAATGCATTCATCCCTTCGCCCTTTGTAGGTACTAGAGCCGCTAGAGAGCCCAAACCTACGTTACTTCTTGCCGACCACAAGAACTATCTATCACCAAAAAGCATAGCCATAGCTTGTCCAGAACACAACATATAAAACCGGAAATTCCGCTGTAGTACCACAGAACGTCCCTGGGGGTCCATAATCCAACACCTACACACGCGCGCTCACACGCACACACACACACACACACACACACACATAATAATCTACACGACATCAGATTTGTAGAATACAGCGAAGCAACAAACCATAGATTGTTGTACAGTTGCAGAAACTGCACGTCTTTCCTAGTAGAAGAATCAGCATCGCCGCCACCAAGACTCACTACAGAGACTGTGCTCTCTGGCCGCAGTTCCGCCGTACATCCTCCGCTAGACGTACCCTTAGAGACGGCTGTGTCTGTCGGCTGCTGCATACTTTTGTTTAGAGACGGAACCCTGACATAAACGTCTGACAATGGCAAATCTTTGTTTTGTGTTGCACAGTCGGTAACCACGGTCTCATGCAGTTATGATAGAAACCGTTGTGTGTCACCATGGGCTCCATATTTTGGAACAGAACAAAATAACGCGAACGTGGCCGATTGGAATTCGAAGGGGAGTCGGTTCGATTTGCAGCTGTGGTGCAAGCAGTGCGCGACCGTATCTATTGGTAAAATGTGGATATTGGCGTTTCAATCGAGCAAATCACATCATATTGAATTTCATCCCACACACCCTGACACTTTGACCAGTCTTGAAATTGCAAATTCATATAGTTGATACGTGATAAAATCTATTAACACCTTTGAGATGTGTTTTGTGTGTGCAGACAGAAAAGTGTGGAGATTGGAGAACAATGACGGCCCGCCTCAGCGAAGTCTGGTATGCTGCGAGGATGAGTGAGTCGGAGTGTGTGTGTGTGTGTGGTGTGTTTCTGTGTGTGTGTGTTTGTGTGTGTGTGTCTGTGTGTGTGTCTGTGTGTGTGTGTGTGTGTGTGTGTGTGTGTGTGTGTGGAGTGGGGGGATCTAATGTTGATTTGACCGTACGGACATCCGCGCACAGCAAGTTTCTTCCTTTTCCCCCAAAAAGTTTTCAATTTTACTGTGTATCGTACACAACAGCTGCAAAATACTAGTAAGCAAACACATATGTTGTAGATTGCAACTAATTTCGAACAAAAATATACTAATATCATAGGCTACCAGCATCAATTCCAAGGTAAAAGAAGAAGATGTCAAATAACAAAAATGTAGAATCTATTGTTATGTAACGTTATGCCATAATCTGTGTGATCAGATATTTGTTAAACCTTTCTGACCACTTTGATTTCATATTGAAGGTAACTTGCTTTGGCCAAAATTCTTTCATTCGCAATTTAGCATCAATTTGAGGGTTCCAAGAGTATGTCATCAATATAATCAAATCAACAGTCTATCAAATAAGGGTAGTTTAAAGAACATACAAGACGCTCGTGTAACCCTTCGAAAAGAAGCTGATTTCAGAACATATGTAAAGAACACTGAAACCTCAGCCTCCACATCTACTTTAATTGTATTTCTCTAATGGTGTCGGCCCTAGTGGAGGGTTTAGTGATATCGTTTGATGAACTTTGAACATGTTCAAAACGTTACAAAAAAGATGGCTAGGGAAAGAAGATCTCAGATCGCCTTTTATTAAATACAAGAAAGCAGCCACTCAAATCGCTATCTGTACAATGACAAATCTTCCAGCCGTTGACCTTGACGTTCCGCCTGTCTTGAATGTGGTGCCTTGTTCACTCTCACTCGACATTTCTAACATGGCGGTTGTCTCCCTTTAGTTGACCGTTGCCGGTCCTTTTCCGTGCCACTTCCACGACTTCGTGTTCAAGTTCTTTTATCTCCTTTTGTTGGACGGGAATTCGAAGAAGAAATGGTTAGAATATGCTTTGTTTAAAAGCTGTGTTAGCTGCATCAACACTTAACGCTAGATCACCCATATATGAGTTTTAAGTGATGATATTAAGTGATATCAAGTCGACAAACGGTGGTTTTAAATTGAAATATTAAAAAAAAAAAGATATTTCACCTTCATCTGTTTCTTTTTTACAATCAGGGTATGTAAGGATATCAAGTCAACATACGCGGTGTTTTCAAATTGTGATGTTTTCAAAATAGTGCAGCATAAAACCGCCGTCCGCCTCGACTTGATATCCCTAAATATCCTGCTTTAAAACAGATGTAGGTGAACGCCGATAAAGGTGAACAAGCGTTACTTTAAAGTTAACCTGTTCTGGCAAAAGTCATTCTGGATGAGCGACATACTGTAACATCCAGCACAGAAATTGAACTTACCCAATTTTGGGGCTGTCCATGGCCAGTCTTTATATGTCAAAGGATGAACAATCCATTGCTTCTGTGACGTCACGTTTAGCAGACAGAACACATGGCACTTGGAGCAGTGGATCATACACAACCATCACCCGACAGAGACGGGGGGCGTTGTAAATTTCCTGCAACTTATGATCCACAGCTTACCAAGCCCCGTGTTCTATCTGCATGCCAACAGAAGCGGTGGATTACTCGCTCCTTGACCCGCGATGAACAGTCGGAACTTTGGGTAAGTCCATTTTTGTGTTATAAGTTACAGTTCTGCAGTTTAACTATGATCCAGAATACATATTACTAGTACGAAGAAACAAGAACATGAATCAACAAAATAGGAAGTGTTGGTCTGGTCTCATCAAAATGACCAAGAATATTGACAATGGACAACGTATCTGTCAGTAAGAGAACAAATCGCTATTGCTTGCATGGACACCACTGAACATGAAAGAAACATTCTCAATTTGAAAGAAGACAGCTGCAGCCCAACAGACAGGTCACAGTTAGCAGTTCAACCAATAATAGTATGCCAATTAGTGCTTCGACTAATGAGAGATTGACTGCATATTTGTTAATGGAGGTGGGCGGAGCAAGGGGATCGGTCTATTGTAAGCCCCTTGGGCTACCCTCTACTCCAACCCCCGAGAATATACCGATACATATTCAACCTACCTTCAGAAGTTCATCACTGGCATTGCTGAGTTTCTTGTCTACAGATTTTCCACCAGACGGTTTTGTAGTAGGCGATGGCTTGTCTCCCTGCTGTGGAGCGCTCCTTGCGGATGGTGTTGGAATTGTGCCCGCCTGAGGCACCTGAAGATAGCTTGGGTAAAACAGGGTCCTTTGGACAGGTTTTGGCGATGTTGACACGACATTGACACTTTTCATGCGTCGCGGAAACATTTCGTGTTCAGTCGGTGTAGGGTCAACCAAGGGGTTACCTCCGCCAGGGGAAAGTGGGAATTGTCGTACTCCATGCAGACCCCATCCTTCCAGTAATTTTCTCAGATCATCTTCATCTTCGCTGTCCATACCTTCGGTGCTGAATCCAATGTTTCTGACTCCCTTCTCTACTTCTTTCTTTCCCTCCATCACTACATTCAGTCCTTCCTCTACGTCTCCCACTCCCTCCTTCACCTCTCCCAGTCCTCGTTGTACATTTGCCCTGTCTTGTTTCCCATTAGATTTAGTGCCAGCATTCTGCCCATCTTCTTGGAGTTTCAGACCTTCTTTGATCTTGTTCAAACCTTGCCTCAGTTTCCCGAGCGCGCCGGTCCCCTCCTTTCCGTGTCTTGGAGCGGTTGCGTCTCCATCTTTCCCCGCTGTCTGGATATTATTATTCTTGACAGTCGTACCGTCTTTTCCGTTTCCCTTGTTTCGCTCCTTTTCTCCCAGACCATGTTTTGAATCATCCTCGTTTACTTTATTCATGCTGGTCTTTGCGCTCCCGAGCAACAATTCCATATCACTATCAGTAAGCTCCTCTCCACCGCCACCGGTGGTCTGTGACTGTTTCCTCACATCGAGGAAAGTGAGCCAGTGCTTGAGTTGTAGCTCTCCCTCCATCGCGATTTGCAAGCCCTGCTGTAGTAGTGACTCCCCCCTCTTCACTTCGGGGTTTGTTTCTTCAAGTGCTAGAGCGTTTTGGGCAACTCTAAATGCAAGTAGACCACTTTCCACCCGCTCTCGTCCATGTGCAATATCTTCAATTGCCTTTCCAAAAATCCCTTTCAAGTTGTTAATGTCTGCCTTTTCTTCTCTTCCCTTATTTACAGTGTCTTTCCTGTCCAACATTTCAGTCTTCAATGATCCAAACAACTGTTTCTCGACTTCGTCCGTGGCTTGGGAAGACAAAGCATCGCCTTTTCCTTTTTCCTCATCCACCCTGGTCTCGCCCGTTATCTTTTGGTTGTCTACGATCTTGTTTTTCTCTTCCATCACTCTTGGTCTGCTTGTGCCTTGGGGTTTCTTTGGTCTCTTCTTGTGACTTTCTGTTTTCTTTTGTATCACTTTTGGTCTCCCCGTAGCGTGGCTTCCCTTTGCTGACTGTGCTTCAGTAGCTTTCTTTCTATTCTGCTTCTTGCGTGACGTTTTTGCTGGTCGGCTCTTCTTCGCCTTTCTCGCTGACTTTTTTGCTGGTCGGCTCTTTTTCGCCTTTCTCACGGACTTTTTTGCTGGTCGGCTCTTCTTCGCCTTTCTCGCTGACGTTTTTGCTGGTCGGCTCTTCTTCGCCTTTCTCACCGACTTTTTTGCTGGTCGGCTCTTCTTCGCCTTTTTCGCTGACTTTCTTGCTGGTCGGCTCTTCTTCGCCTTTCTCGCTGACTTTTTTGCTGGTCGGCTCTTCTTTGCCTTTTTCGCTGACTTTTTTGCTGGTCGGCTCTTCTTCGCCTTTCTCGCTGACGTTTTTGCTGGTCGGCTCTTCTTCGCCTTTTTCGCTGACTTTTTTGCTGGTCGGCTCTTGCTCCCTTTCAAGTTGTTAATGTCTGCTTTTTCCTCTCTTCCCTTATTTACAGTATCTTTCCTGTCAAACATTTCAGTCTTCAATGATCCAAACAACTGTTTCATGACTTCGTCCGTGGCTTGGGAAGACAAAGCATCGCCTTTTCCTTTTTCCTCATCCACCCTGGTCTCGTCCGTTATCTTTTGGTTCGCTGACTCTTTTGTTGGTCGGCTCTTCTTCGCCTTTCTCGCTGACTTTTTTGCTGGTCGGCTCTTCTTCGCCTTTCTCGCTGACTTTTTGTCTGGTCGGCTCTTCTTCGTCTTTCTCGCTGACTTTTTTGCTGGTCGGCTCTTCTTCGACTTTCTCGCTGACTTTTTTTCTGGTCGGCTCTTCTTCGTCTTTCTCGCTGACTTTTTTGCTGGTCGGCTCTTCTTCGCCTTTTTCGCTGACTTTTTTGCTGGTCGGCTCTTCTTCGTCTTTCTCGCTGACTTTTTTGCTGGTCGGCTCTTCTTCGCCTTTTTCGCTGACTTTTTTGCTGGTCGGCTCTTCTTCGTCTTTCTCGCTGACTTTTTTGCTGGTCGGCTCTTCTTCGCCTTTCTCTCTGACTTTTTTGCTGGTCGGCTCTTCTTCGCCTTTCTCGCTGACTCTTTTGCTGGTCGGCTCTTGCTCGTCTTTCTCGCTGACGTTTTTGCTGGTCGGCTCTTCTTCGCCTTTCTCGCTGACGTTTTTGCTGGTCGGCTCTTCTTCGCCTTTCTCGCTGACGTTTTTGCTGGTCGGCTCTTCTTCCGCTTTCTCACTGACCTTTTTGCTGGTCGGCTCTTCTTCGCCTTTCTCACTGACTTTTTTGCTGGTCGGCTCTTCTTCGCCTTTTTCGCTGACTTTTTTGCTGGTCGGGTCTTCTTCGCCTTTCTCGCTGACTTTTTTGCTGGTCGGCTCTTCTTTGCCTTTTTCGCTGACTTTTTTGCTGGTCGGCTCTTCTTCGCCTTTCTCGCTGACTTTTTTGCTGGTCGGCTCTTCTTCGCCTTTTTCGCTGACTTTTTTGCTGGTCGGCTCTTGCTCCCTTTCAAGTTGTTAATGTCTGCTTTTTCCTCTCTTCCCTTATTTACAGTATCTTTCCTGTCAAACATTTCAGTCTTCAATGATCCAAACAACTGTTTCATGACTTCGTCCGTGGCTTGGGAAGACAAAGCATCGCCTTTTCCTTTTTCCTCATCCACCCTGGTCTCGTCCGTTATCTTTTGGTTCGCTGACTCTTTTGTTGGTCGGCTCTTCTTCGCCTTTCTCGCTGACTTTTTTGCTGGTCGGCTCTTCTTCGCCTTTCTCGCTGGCTTTTTTTCTGGTCGGCTCTTCTTCGCCTTTCTCGCTGACTTTTTTGCTGGTCGGCTCTTCTTCGTCTTTCTCGCTGACTTTTTTGCTGGTCGGCTCTTCTTCGACTTTCTCGCTGACTTTTTTGCTGGTCGGCTCTTCTTCGACTTTCTCGCTGACTTTTTTGCTGGTCGGCTCTTCTTCGCCTTTTTCGCTGACTTTTTTGCTGGTCGGCTCTTGCTCGCCTTTCTTGCCGACTCTTTTGCTGGTCGGCTCTTCTTCGCCTTTTTCGCTGACTTTTTTGCTGGTCGGCGCTTCTTCGTCTTTCTCGCTGACTTTTTTGCTGGTCGGCGCTTCTTCGTCTTTCTCGCTGACTTTTTTGCTGGTCGGCTCTTCTTCGCCTTTCTCGCTGACTTTTTTGCTGGTCGGCTCTTCTTCGCCTTTTTCGCTGACGTTTTTGCTGGTCGGCTCTCGCTCGCCTGTCTCGCAGACGGCTTCTTGTGTAATGACACACGGGGCCGAGCTTTTGCAGCAGCTTTTGGCTTTTGGGTTGAAATCTTCTTTTTTTTTCTTGGCCTCCTGTGTCGCTTTCTGCGATCTCTACCCCCTCGCTTGCTGCCATCTCTGGCCCTCCTTTTATTTCGTTTTCCCCGTCCGCTCTCTTGCCCTTCCTTTGTTGATCTTTTTATTCTTGCTCGGTTTGCAACTGCATGTGGTTGTCCAACGACAATCCCTGTTGTTTTCGTAGCGTTCCCCAAAGCTGATGAAAAGGAATCACAAATGACTTCATTTAACCATTTCCTGTTTTGCCATCTTACTTCCGGAAATGCTTGCTTTATCGATCCAGTAAAACTTGACCCCTTCTGTGCCTATGTTGATTTACTTCCCCATATATAGATTTGCTTTGCTGTGGTATGGCCTATGCCGCTTTTAGGTGAGATAGTATGGGTCCAGTAGAAACTGTATAAAGGGTTTAAGTGCACCGAAAACAATCAAACGTGGCAGAAAGCGTTGTCCTCCGTATACCTACATCTTACGTGTTGTGGCTTCATTGTGAGACGCAATGTATGGCGTGTGTTTATACTTTCATTAAAAAAACACTCCGATTCTGAGTTTGATCCATAACTGTCGCATTGGAACTCTAGCTAAAAGCTTATTCCATTCGCTATACAGAAAAAATATTCTCAACGTAAACTAGCGGTCCGTGTACTCACCCAATTGTTTCCTGTTAGACTGGAGTGATCCACTGCTCGCCAGATCTAAAGTGCTGCAGTTGACCGTCGGTCGACTAAGGGGCACTACGGAACCTCTTTTCCTTCGGGAACCGGAATCTTGGGCGGTGTTGTTGGCATGGTTAGTGTGCACTGACTGAATCTCTTCGTGCTTTTCCTGTATACGTATTGGCCAAAAAGGAACAATTTTAGATAAATACACTGTTAGAATACAGGTATCTGTTTTGTGTGCGTTTACGCGTAACATAATATAACATCAACACATTAGTGCCACATCACCGTAAAAATAATAATATGAAGACCCTAAGAAACTGCGTGAACAAATAATCATGAAAGGTACAAAATCTATGGGGTGGGAACTTCACGATTCTTCGGTAAATACTATGATGCATTAAAATTGTTCAGTTGATACAATTGCAGTGCTTAGTAGCAAAGGGTCCGTGCTGTTTCAGTATGATATATTTTTACAGGAGTACTAGTAGTTGCCAGCAATTCCCCCTTTAACGTGATCGACCCCCATTTTACGCCCCTTCATAAGATTAAGTGTAGACCAAACCGAGATGCCCATCCTAGGATTTGAATTGGGGGGCCCCCATTGACCAACTCAGCATTAAATTCAATTTTAATCTGCAGTTAGCATTAGTATCATTTCATGTCTGGGATGGTCACACAGTCATTTTAATCAACTGTGTTTATCTATCATCTGAATTTTGTTATGATGCGCTATCAAAATGAGTTTTACAACTTGATTGCTGCGCCACAATGTCCTTTTTATTGTTTTATTGTCATTGATAAAATATTGGACGCAAAGGCTCAACTGTTAAGCTGCTGCAACTTAAGCCACAGGGACATCCCTGATGTTAGTTGGCAGCAGAGTTCTCCCGAAGTGCCATTATAATCGTCATCAAGATTGTGGGCGCTGAACGGAAGAAGAAGAAGAAAGGTAACTTGTGAGACACCCACCTGTCCACGAAGAGTCACCTCAACCAAAGACGCCAATTGGACGCTGAGAAGCACCAACAAAATGATCTTCAATTTCCACATTTCTGAAAACAACCTTTGCGTGGCTACATCGCGAGAAGTTTGTGGTGACCAGTTATGCCGTTCAAGGATAGGTCGCTAGATGGTACCGCGCTGGTCGTGACGTTTGAGCTACCAATACAGGTTGTCTCACATATGGCAAGTCACAGGAATTGATTCACGCCGGAAACTTGACAGCGTTCACTACAGTATGTTCCTTCGACCCTTCCAGCCCTGTAGAACACAAACGGTTTGTTTGTTTTTTAAACAAGCGTTTCGAGATCGTTGTTCTATTGACGTTCCACAACAATCGCCGTTCTGTCAAACAGTACTTCTTCATGATGATTATTTGGACATGCGGAACATCTTCAGATTTCAAAAAGAAAGAAAAGCACCGTGCCGTAATTTGATGGCTATGAGCATAGTAAGCATTCAATAAATATTAAGAAGTCGAAAAAAAGGATTTTATCTTGTTTGATCCCTATGGGGGAGAGGCGTTGATTCCGGTTGGGTGGTTGCTGGTGTAGGGTGGAAAAGGATTCTGACAAAATTCTGAAATGTTGACTTTTGGCGATGCCTGCGATGCAGTCCAACCTGTATTAGCGACCACCTTTGCATTGCGGTCACTTTTTGTCGGTCTCTTGGGTTTTTCTCATTGACCTAAGCATTAAGAAATAGTCTATGGCGGCCACCTCTCCAACGCGGTCACGGCCACACGATTTCCGGTCCCATAGATACAGAAACATGTATATTGCGGCCATAAAGCGGCCATATGTTACCCTACGCCGAGTAAAATCGTAATTTGCGAGGATTTGGAGTTCCCGACAGGCAGTAGCCTGGATACCATACCCCAACCTCAAATATCTTTCGTGTTGGGGTCTGGCAGGATGGCTGTAGAAAGGTTCTCGAAGGCCCTTGATCAGAGGGAGGAGAACCTAGGATTGATGACCACTCACACCACAGGTAACCAGCCACAACACACCACAGTTGATCAGCAGGCTATCACAGTAGCGAATCAGGTACTTGGTCGTAGAGTACAAGTTAGTGTTGGCGAAATTACCAGAATTGTGCATGGCAATATCAATCATTTTTTTGGTAGATTTGACTTTGGTAGGGTCAGTTGAATTTTGAGACGATCGAGACAATGTTACTTAGTGAGAAAGATCAGTGGGTACTGAAATCATGTGTAACTTAAGGTCCCCTCTCACGTGACATGGGGCACGCTTGCGGCATTGCTGCGTTCGAAAACGCAGATGTACCCCCACGGAACCTAGAGGTGCCCCCACGAAGCCTAGAGGTGCCGCAAGCAAACCTAGAAGTGCCGGTTGCAAGCGCGACGTTTTTTAAAAAGTTTAAAAATAACGCAAGTGGCAAGATGCCCCAACAGTGCCCCAACGGTGCCCCAACAGTGCCCCAAGAATGCCCCCACAGTGCCGCCACCATGCCCCAAACAGTATCAAGGATATATTTTGCCTATTTTAAACCAAGAATCAAAAGTAAACATCCTTTTATCACCGAAAAACTATTTTAGATGCATTTCTAATAATTTTACAGCGGTTTTCGAGCCAGTAAAAATACTGCGAATTCCACAAAACTTACCTTGTATCCGTATTCAGAGTTAACTCAAAAATACATCTTTTGATTTATTTAATGTGAAGTAGGTCATTATCTTATACTTGAAAACCAAAAAATAAGTAACTGGTTTATCGATTAACCTACGGATGTAGAGAAAAAGATACAAGTACAACATTCGAAAAGAAATTATTTATGTTGAATGATAACGTTTGCTTTTGAGTTTGCGTTATAACGTTACAAGCTAATCGTTGCTGGTAGCCTGCCGCCGATGAAATACAAAATTGCAGTCATTCGGACCCATGGGCCATATTTTTCGCACTTTTTACAAAATTATATGGTAGACTTAGACATCAATAGGCTGGCAAGTCATCCACCGACAATGAAAATACTCCGCGTCATACAAAAAAGGGACGAAATATCAAGCATTTTCATTTAAAAAATTAGCAAAATTGGTGAATTAACATATAAACCTACATAATTACACATAACGTTACATGGTGCAAAACATACACATCGAGTCAAATCTGGTATATGGTTCGTGTCCGTTCATTTGGGTCATTTCCTTTACAGTAAAAGTCTTTCAAGGTTATTTATAGCATATGTATCATATAATTCATTATCATAAGGGAAATCTTTTCATTATAAATCTCATTTTTGGGCATTCTCATCATTTTACAGTGATTTTTCATAAATTGACAACGCTGCAATTGCCAATAACATGTTCATTTAGTTTAGAAACGCAACAGTGCCGCACGTCAGTGTGAGTGCAAGACAAAATCGGCGAAATTAACACAACAGTGCCGCAGTGAACGAACGCAGCAATGCCGCAAGCGTGCCCCACGTCAAGTGAGAGGGGACCTTTATTGCTCGTGGTCAATTGATCAGCATTTTCTCCATAGTGTGCACCATTACAACTTGCCACATTTCTCTAGTTCATTGAGTGGTTTGACTGTATAAGCACTTAGTATCTATGCACATCTGTTAAATACTCAGAGAACAACAGCATGGAACATGTTGATTTGAGCTGTATTATATTTTATTAGTGTAGTTGGTATGGCACAAAATCCTGTATGCAGAAAAGACTCTCTCAAGACACTCCAGAGTTGGGAAAACACAGGCTTATGGAGTGTACAATACCATAACGTTACACGTACTAGATTACACCATACAAGTTAATTCAAGGCATTCTTCAATCTGTTGTCGAGACTTAGGAATCTTCCCATCATTCTCTGGTTTTGGAAATTTCTGCCTTGTATTTTCTGTCAAGAATTCTCTTATCATACTGTACATTAACGTTATCCCATTATTTTATATCTTACATATTCTGTAACATGTGCACAGTACATGATGCAATTACCCCAGAATTACGAGAATCAAGGAAACATAACGTTACGAAAACCACACACAAACACACACACACGCACACACACACACACACACACGCCTCACACACACACACACACACGCGTACACACACACACTGCTAGAACACTAAAACCCAAATGTAAGACGGCCCCAGCAGATGCAGCTTTGTTGTTTGGAGTTTCCGCCTCCAAGGAGGACTTCCGACCAAGGATGCAAGGGGTTCCTCCTTAACCCATGACTCGTGTAAAGCGGGTGCGTCATACCCGAACATGCCCCGTTCGCCTCGTGACCGAGAGGTTGCGGGATCGAATCCGCCTGCCGTGCTGCCGATCTTGTACCCTTGGGAAAGGCTCTTTACACGACTTTCCTCACTTTACTCAAGTGAAAATGAGTCGTCCCTCGGATAGGACGTTAAATGGAGGTCCCGTGTCTGGGGAGAGCCATACCCCGGGCACGTTAAAGAACCCGCCACATGTGCGATGGTGCGGTGTGAGCGGTTCAAAACCTACAGTACCTTGGCCGCACCTGGGGCAATTACTGTCGTATTGAGGTCACCTGAGTGGCGCCGAATGGCAGCTCGCTCCAGACACTTGCGACAGTCGTATTGAGGTCACCTGAGTGGCGCCGAATAGCAGCTCGCTCTAGACACTTGCGACAGTCGTATTGAGGTCACCTGAGTGGCGCCGAATGGCAGCTCGCTCCAGACCCTTGCGATTTAGCCCCGTTAATTGTATTAAAGCTCCTCGCAATTCAGCCCCTGGCTGCAAAGAGTGAGTAGTCGGCCCACCCAATAATGATAATAACAATAATGCCCCTAAGGCCTGCCACTGCCACAAAGGCCTGTCACTGCCACTGGTTCTCATTTACACTTATGTACACTTGAGTTAAGTTAGGAAAGTCGTGTAAATTGCCTATCCCAAGGGCACAAAGATCATGTACACACATACACATGCACACACATACACACACACACACACACACACACACACACACACACACACACACACACACACACACATCCACATGAACACACATCCACATCCACACACACACACACACACACAAACAAACACACGATACATAAACACACACGATACAGAGAGAGAGAGAGAGGTGGTGGTGAGAGAGGGAGGCAAATAGATAGAACAATGGGTATACCAATATAGTTCCTAGACGATATCTAACACCTATTGTTCAATGATTCAACATTTCAACAGTTCTAATCCTCATTGGTAACGGTTGGGGCGCGTGGTATCAGCTGCCTTGGGGCCACCTGGCGGTTTCCAATGTCAGCACATCTGGGAGTGCCAGACACATTGAAGGCCCCAACCGGGACAGGATTCCTGCAAAAACAAGACCGAATTGTAAAAAAATATTTCTGGGTGCTGGGGACGTGAAATGATTATTCAAAACAACGTATAGTTGCCTGGGTGACTTTTGTTCCGGCAGCCCAATGACCAACACGCCATCTGATCAAAATTGCCCATGCCGCGAACCCATCGAAAACTGTCCGCGAAGATCTTGAACTACAACCTGTTTAAGTACATACAAAGTTTTATGTCGTCTGTGATTATTCATCATTTTCAGACGTCTAAAACATTTCTGTACCAAATTGGGGCTGGATAGAAAAGATCGTGTCGATGTAAAATGGTTTTCTTTGCCGCCATTATGCAATTTTGTGTTGGGTTTTCAAAATTAGGCTTCTATTGCAATACTTCCAATACATTCTAACTTTTATAGTAACAATCACCATTGTTCTTTTTTTCTCCCATTACAGGGGAATTATGTACTCGTTTTCTGTTCCAGACACCACCAAATACGTCCTCTGATTCCTCCTCATCGGTGTTCTGGTGTGTAGTGTACGGCAGGACCACATTGTTGCCCCGCCTGGCGCCTGCTATTTTTACTGCAGCAGCCTGTCCTCCATCAGCCTGTCTCGCCGCTGCTCTGCGTGCCACCTGGTTCTCATGGCTGGACCTGGAGAAATGCGAACAAACAAACAAACAAACAAACAAACAAACAAACAAGTTAGTATCGGATTTGTTAATAAATGGATCGTGAATGTCCCATATCATCAAGGCATATGATACAAATTGGAAACGTTGACAATGAAACTCCTAACGGAACGACTGTTCCAGAGGTGCAAATTAAGAATGATAACCAGTTCTAGCTCAAACCCACAGATATCCTAGCTAACGTTATAGGCTACGTACGTACACGGACCCCGCTAGTTCGAACGTGGGACCCTGCTCTACCACGCCCACGAAACAACATTAGCAATTGACTCAGTAGCATTAACCTTATCTTGTCTTCGTCCTATTTTATAGCATACTTCTCGTTTTCACAACCTGCCAAGTCGGGCACCAGTTTGCGAATGTAACCGTAGCATGAACAAAGGGGTATCGATGGTGTCCTACTCACCGAAACATCCGAAGGAAGGCCTGCTTCAGCTTTCTGCGGAAGGTGTGACCAAACGCGATGTAGACAATGGGGCTGATGGCAGACTGCAGATAGGTCAGGATCAGGGCCGCTATCTTCCAAGAGAACGTCACCAGGGTGAAGGGGAAATCTTCCTTGGCAATCACCTAAAGAGCAGTGATAGCCCTTCATAGTTTAGTACTTGGGAATTATGGGAGAAAGAAGCTATCAAACGTCACCTATCTGAAGTTAAGTCCATTGAAAACCAATATTGACAGGGAAGTGTGACCCTTGGAGTGTTTATATAGAGTGATTTGAAGATCTGACAGGAGAAGGTGGAGAAGTTGAGAACAATATGTCTCAGCCCATTCTTACCTGCCAGAGGAGCAGTACTTGGGTGGGTAGCCAGCAGATGGCAAATATCACCACCATGGTGATGACCATCAGACACACCTAGACACAAACAAACAAACAAACAAACAAACAAACAGACCGAAATGATAATCATGGGCATGTTCTCAGTACAGTCACAAGACCCTTTTTTTAGTATTTGCGACGAAACGATTAGATAATGGCGAGAATGAAATGTGGGCTAAAGCTAGTCTGCTACAATAGTTGTGCATGTGCCACAACGCTGTTTGGCACAACGGCAATCGATTGGGTTCAAATTCAGTGATGAGTAATGATTTATTTTGTTGTGTGAAGTGTTAAGCTGCATAAGAAAGTCTATATATACATTATATCAATACACTAAGAAGATGGAGCATTGGCTAAAAATTATTAACGTTAAATACAATAAATCTGCATATATCTAGAATATAAATTAGGCATTCAAGGACCGTAATCTCTGCTTGAACATACTGAGGCTTCGAGCTTGCTTTACCGATTGTGGCAATTCGTTCCAAAGTCGGGAAGCATAAGGGATGAAGGTAGATGTGTAAGTCTGGGTTCTACAGCGAGGGAGGTGTAGGTGCGTAGAGTTACGGAGCTGTAAACGCGTGGCTCTGTGCTCTCCTCGTGTGGTTGGTATCAGTGGTTGCAGATGAGGGGGACTAAGCCATTTACAATGATCCACCCACCTTCCTTCTCTTTATCAGAATTCTGTTTCTGATCTGGGGGCCGATGTTCGGGTCCACAGCGTTCCGCCCCCAGAGCTTTTCTACCACAGCGATGCAGCTCCGGATGCCGATCGCTAGGGGGAGTACGTAAGTCAGCAGAACAACGGTGATCCAGTAAGTTATTTGTCCGGCGTGAGAATCCCACCGCTGCAGGGGAAAGAATACCCCGTGTAAAGCATGTTCTCATCACCATCACCATCACCATCATCATCATCATCATCATCATCATCATCATCATCATCATCATCATGGTTTACTAGTATTATATCGTTAAAAAAGGCGTTGCAGGCTAGGGCTGAATTAAAGCCCTTTTACAAACAATAGATTGCACTAGTTAATATATTCCTCTTGCATTACATTGTTATTTCTTATTGCGGATGCCGTACTTCTGCGTACGGTACGGTACGGTACGGTATGGTACGGTGTCTTACCTCCATACAGTATGTCTGCGTGCCGTGCCACTCTGTCTGGTGGAGGTCAAGGTTCGCGGCCAGCGGTGCGGACATCAACAAGGCGACTACAAATGTCAAACGACAGGCAAACATTGGAATTTGAAATCAGTAAAAGAAATTACACCTCTCAAAACTGTCTCAAGTGGTTTGTAAAATGCAGTTATATGATTTCTGAATCTCTTGATTGCTTTCTGCAAAAAAAAAAACGCGTTTACATGGAAAGCCGATTGAGTCCCAAACCTACACACTTGTTTCCTAGCTTTAAACTCATGTTCAGAATCTGAGATGTTATATAACTGCATTTTAATGCATTCTATCATTTACATTGGTGGGGTGTCCATGTTAACAAAATAACAACCAAGGCTAAACAGACATTGGGAATGATCAAACGCAACTTGTGGCATGCCCAGTCAGGGTAAAATCACTTGCATACACGTCACTGGTAGCACCTAACCTTGAATATGCCGCTACAGTATGGGATCCGTATACAAAAAAGACAAAGATGAACTGGAAAGGGTACAGAACCAAGCTGCCAGATTCTGTACAAACAACTACGACAGGGATGATAGTGTTACCAAAATGAAAACAGATTCGCAGTGGATGTCACTTGAAGACAAAAGGAAAATGTCCAGACCTTCCATGATGTACAAAATGACCAATATTGGCAATAAACTGGTGGATGTACCAACTGATAAGTATCTAATACCAGCTCAAAAAAGAACAAGAAACAGCCATGACTTCAAGTACAAGAGTTACCAACCTAGGATTGATGTATTAAAAAAATCATATTTCCCAGAACTATCGTAGAGTGGAATTTGTTATCACCAAGCACAGTAGGGGCATCTTCTCTGGATAGTTTTAAAGAACGCTTGCAGACAGATGTGCAAAAATTAGGTTTGACGGGTCGTACGCGTTCAGTGTAATATAATCAGCTGCTGCCGCGCCGCGTGACGGCGAAGCTGGTGTGTTACGCCGAAGGGCAGTTTTACCGGCTATATAGATACAGATACATATACATTGTGTTCTTATTCATTGACATCACTGCAATTTCCAAAAAACGTGCTCATTTTGGCTTCAAACGCAAATACTTGCGTCATTGTGACCTCATTGGAAAATTGGCGAAAAAACACAAAGTTGCGGCCATATTTCTTTTACCAACCGAAAACAGTCCAGTATGATACCAGCTTCAGCTAAGTCATACCCCTCTTCCCCAGATTTGCTTTTTGTATGTCATTATTTTCACTTCGTAGCGTACCTACGGTACGCGGAGTGAAAATATTGTGTTCGTAATGTTTCTTCTTTCTTTCTCCTGTCGCGATCTTTAAAGGGACTCCTCTCCGTCGTTCCTGGACCGAATGATCTGAAATTCGGCACAAAGGTAGAGTAGGTTCATACCCCCAGACATTTTTCTCATTTTTTTATAGATAACGTTACCTTTAAAATGATTTTATGGATGTTTTAGGTCATTTTATGACCAAAACTGTAAATATATTTGCCTCCCTTGCCCAGGTACGTATACTAAGTTCAAGGGACCCGAAATTTGGTATGATAGTACATGAGATATTCATTAAAAGGACCCCGGTATTATTTTGGGCCAAAAATCACTTCAAAATGATTTAAAAGCCAATTTGGCGGGGTATCTACGCGTATTTTCAACGTGCGCCCGTTGCACCATATATGGTTATGGACGTTCCCGCGCGTGACGTAAGTGGTCCACCGGCAGCTGTGCATCGTGGCTAAAAGTTAAAGTTAAACCCTTCCCGCGCCAAGGGCAGTGCCCATTTCTGGCGCATAGGGCGGTGCCCATCTCTGTTTCGTTAGCCCTGGGCCACACACAACGCAAACACTACAGCAGGGGGCTATTCCACTGGTAGTGGTGTGTGTTCAACTTCCATACTCTTTCCCGAATGCTGAGTGCTAAGCAGAGAAAGCAGCATGTACCATTTTTATAGTCTTTGGTATGACTCGGCCGGGGATCGAACTCACGACCTTCCGAATGCAAGGCGAACACTCTACCCACTAGGCCATTGCACCGGACCTAGGCTGGATCGTGGCTAAAGGCTAAATGAATTTAGGAGGGAACTAATATGCGCCCGGCACTTAGCGGAAGCGATGACCTGATTGGTCAGCTCGGGTGCAGCCAATGAGGAATGAATTTTTAAACTAGCGGCTGGGAGCACAAACTTGACTTGACATGTCGCCGGGAAGAAGTCCGTTAAAAGCAAGTGAAAAATGGTACTGTTTATCTTAAAATTGGCAACAATTTCGCAACGCGCAGAATGTCGAGTGCAAGAAGTGTTCCGACATACTTAATGAAACTGTGACAGAAACACCAGCTTCATGTATGATTAGGTTATTTGGGACAATATTGTAACTATTAAACTAAGTGACAATTGTAGATATTATAATATCAACTATGAGTTCATATATTGTATTTCATGACAGACATAAATAAGTTTTTATACCTTTTCAGACACCACACCATTGTATATGCTGTGTACTATAAACAGTTAATCAGAACAATTAAATAACAATAAACTGGTTAGTTTATGTGGAAAATAAATGGGATTTTAAGGTTATAACAGACGTATGATTACTGCACTTGCTACATCCTTTTTTTTTAGACAAAAAGCATACAAAACATTTAGATATATAAAACAGACTTTGTGCAAACATACAGTGGCTAAATAGCTGTGTTCATCAGTATAATGCATTAACTTACTAGTATTAACTCTAAGTATAAAAACAGAATGTGATCCTTTTTGTCTGAATACAATGTGCATAACTTTACATTTGTACTGATAATGCCATTGCCGTGCAGCCATGATATCCAATTCGATTTTTAAAGAAATGCACTAAATTCGCTAAAACTAAGCATATCTTGGTAACGAGATAAAAGTGAAGTGCAGTTTGTTTGGTGAAATCTGCTTGTATGAAGAACAGTAATGCTTGTGACAACCTTGAATAAGTGCAGTAACTTCCCTTGCCTTGTGTAAATAAGCAGGAACCTTTAACCACATCCACTCTATTGTCTGCTGTGGGTACGTAATAGCAAAGTTTAGGTTCGCATAACGTGTTGCATCTGTAGAAAAAATACAACACAATTTCCGTTTGTAAAATAAAAACTTTCTTTCTTGAAGTACAACAGTGACTTCTTTGTTAATGTGTGAAATACTAGCAAGAAACTAGAGTTCGGGGACCTCATACCTCCATGAAATATTTATTGCTTTTTTGTGGATGGTATGTATGTTTATAGTCGGTTGTATTTGAGAGTAATGGTTATACATGTTATGGGAAAGTAGTGGTGTATTTATTTAATGACACAGAGGATGTCCATCTGATTAGTAATTATCAAAATGTGACACTTAATTGTGTAATGTGCATTTAAGAGGTCGACGGCATATGGTAGCGTGGTGTTCCTTAAGCTTGATGTTTGGCATTTAAACTGTCTAAGGTTATCAGCATTATTGAGGTTCGACTATGTGCCTCAGAGCGGTGTGGTGGGAGGAAGTTGGGAAACTCAGAAAGAAGAAGGGACGTGGCCAACTTTAGTCAGATGGTGATTTGATTTTCCACCAATATCATCAGCTGTTCACACGGTACAAAAACGAGATGCACACTTTCCTCTGACAGCCCTACACCAACTGTAAGATGGATACTTGGCGCCAACCCCGTCTGCTAAAAAAAAATACCATTGGCTACGAAAGAGACAACTAACAACTGTCCCTTATCGTAACGAAATCAGAACATCTGTATCGCCCATAAAACTTCTGACACCCAACCCATCTAAGAGAGGACGGTGGACCTAATGGCATTTTAATCACCATGTCACTCAAATCAGCAGTACAGTATGTGAGACATCCATACCTGTTAAGCATTACCGTTAAATGTACCTCTTACAATTATACTTACGCTTCACATCTCCATGATATCCTAAGCAGACATAAATAAAACTAATTATCATATTTAAAAAAACTCGGGGTTCCATGACCTCACTATCTGCTTGGAGCTAAGCCCATTAACAAGCACTTAAAGCACGATGCCTGTTCCAATATATTGCAACTACAGGGGTGATTTCTGATACGTGCATCGTTTCACGACTGTGTACAGGCACACCAAACAATATGCGAATATCGCAAACGGGACATCAACTATAGTTGCGATAATCACAGACAGTAACGACTCATTTTCCAGGACAAGCAATATGTCATACATATTAGGTAAAACCGCAACTGTATGCTTTGTCATAATATCACATACGAGAAAACTAAGGAACCAACTTGCATCGTAGGACGACTGTGTACACCGGGCACACCAAACCATATATCAATATCGCAAACAGGAACAAAACATAGGTGCGGAAACCACAGACAGTAACCACTCATTTTCCAAGACAGGCATTATGTTCTACATACTGGGATGAATCGCAACTGTATGATTTGTCATAATATGACATATGACAAAAACACTACTGCAATACAAGAAATACAATACAGGATACAAACACATCATCAACACAACCAAAAGGACATGAAATATCCGACAACCAATACCTACATGTAGGATACGGGGACAAGTTGATGCCCGATATATAATAATGCAAGTACTTACCAGCACAACATCAGCATAAGCCACACGGACCACAAAATCTAACAGCGCAAACAAAGTATAACACACCAGGTCCCCAAAGGCACAAGTGGCTAAATACAAAGTTATTTATCATATTCAAATTGTCCAGCATCGGGAAACAGTTGCCCAGCATCGGGAAACAGTTGCCCAGCATCGTGAAACAGCTGCTTTAAGGAGTTAACTGTTACATTACCCTAACCAGTTGCTATACGCACACCTGTTCAGATAAGGGATTACCTAACACACCCACATATTAGATATGTCATACATCCAAGTACATACTAACGAAACTTCCGCGTTACGCAATGCGCACCACAAAACATCTAACAACACAAACGAAATATAACACACTGCGTCCCCAAACGCACAAGTACATACAATGATACATGCAATTTATTATCACAATCAAAATTGTCCGCCTCCCAAAACAGATGTTCTAGAATGTTGGGCTGGGCAAACAGGGGCACTAATGTGCCAACTGTTACAAATATTTGAAACGGTCCTAAGCAGACATAAATAAAACTAATGTGGGTTCCCCATACAGCTGTCATAGAAATCACCTCACTATCTGCTTGCAGCTAAGCCCATTAACAAACACATAAAGCAAGATGCCTGTACCAATATATCTCAAATATAGGGGTGATTTCTGATATTATTACATCGATTATAACGACAGATACGGCTCCCAAAATCTCATCGATTCAAGCTTTCATCACACCCCACCAACACAACAAGTATGAAACCAATCCATCCAGCCGTTCTTGAGTAATCATCTACACAGTCAGAGACACATAACAGAAAATATAACCTCCATTCCATGACATTTCATGGAGGTAATAAAAGTTTGATTACCGTACAGTACTACTAATAGTATAGTAGCATCGTAGTTCCGGGTCATTCCAACATTGGATTTATTTTTTCAAGTTCAATTTTGGAACAGTCCATTTCTGCATAAAGGGGAGAGCGGAGTGAAAATAGCTGAATTTGCTCCTAAGCAAATACCGGCCTTTCTAGTTAAACAACAAAAAAGGTTGTTTTTTCTCAGATGCCTTAGAATCTTTTTGATCTTGCGCTTTTATGTTTTGTGAATCCCAAATAGTGGTTGCTAAAGCCTTCTGGTATTTTCTTCAAAAGAACTCGCAATTAGTGGATAAAAACACAGAATTATGGTCGCTATGCAGTGGGATGAAAGGATCCCTCCGGGGTGTATTAGTATTTGCAGCTCAGTATTTGCAGTGCGCATGCGGTATGAGATGAGGAAAATGTGAAATGTGAATAGACTCCTCTGGGCAAGACCTTCTCCCAACAACAACTTAGCCAATAGTGGAGTGTTGTGCTAACCTCTGTAGTTACCGTCGCATTCTTATTGAGTACAGCTCACATTTTGGATATTTTGGAAAAATATTGAACATTACTCCTGTAGATTATCGATAAGTCATATAAATCGTGAAAAAATAGTTTATTAGAATTTTATACCAGATTCAAAGTAAAAAAAAGGAATAGTTCATCTAAAATTTTCACACAAAAGGCAGGTTTCAAAATCATTCACCCGCCAAAAACCATGTGTCTTAAAGGCGCATAGTTGTGCGATCGTCCTACGATCGCTAACTTGGGGCATTTTTAGGACAGCCATGCATGTGTCCTACAATGTTCAGCTGTCTTGTTGCACAAAACGCTGTATTGGATCCTTGCGGGTGGTAGCGCTGTCACTGCCTGCTTAAAAATCCTATTATCAAAATCGTACGACGATCGAACGGCCTACATGTGACCGCACCCGTATACCTCTGTCACATTTGGCGAAAATCGATCGGACGACGATTCTGCGGCAATCGCCCGAGCCTCGCTTATAATAATAACTTTATTGCACAATAATTGTACAAGGTACAAAGCATGGCTTATATGTGGCAGGGACGGTTTTCAGGTGAAAAATACGGGCAACCCTCTGTCGATCTTAAATACGGCCGATCTTCCATCAATACGCCCGATCGTGGATAATGTGACAAGGATATTAGCACACGTATTTAGGCTAGTACACGGGTCGAAAATGTGGATAAGCCCCAATTATTTAAAGTGTTGGTTAGATAAAGTTTGGTCTTGTTTCATAATCACTAATAATCATATTTACCCTGGGCATGGTATACCCCTTTCACATTCCAACTTCCTACCCCAGTGTTGGTTTCCTCGGCGTGCTAAAGCTTGGACTTAAAGGGGCATTCCACTCCAGAAGCGAGTGTTATTTTCTGATAGATGATATTTTTTGGGATACAAATGCACTCGACTTTTCGCAAAGTTACCTGATTTGTCTTTCAGGCAATATTCTTTTCTAAATCCAAGCACCCCCATACGGACCCGCTTCTAATGTACTGCGCCGTATATGAGTTCGCGACTTCCGTCACACTTTCTCGCTAACGGTAGTCGGGATAAGCTTGACAAAGCAGTCAAGTGATTATCACATATGTAGGGAAATACGAAAAAAGTTTGAAGACTATATCATCTTGGGATGGGGATATTTGACCACTTAACTATAAGGAGTTGAAAGTCAGTCAACGTAAAATGGCGGCGCCAAAACTGCTTGTGTGGCCGACGTTGGGCACAATTCCTCGCTAACGGTAGAACCGCTGAGCGAACGAAAGTGGTAGAGTGGCTATCGGACATTTAGGAAGGAACACAAAAAGTTTTAAGCTCAGCGGTCCTTGGAATTCAGAGATTTGGTCACTTTTGTGGACCATTCTTCTCTAAAAAGGCTACTTTTATACATGAACAAATTGCTACAGCATGACCCACAAACGTTCTGATGACGTTTGTGCATACACAGTCTACTAAAAAAGTGATCCTAAAACATCATAATATAGAAATCTATACTATAACCGGTACCTAGTGCCTGTTCCCATGGTCAAAGCCAAGTCCTCCCTCACCAGCGAACAATGCATTGGAAGGGTCCTCAGGGGAATTCAAGAACTCGTTTGCTACAATGTTCCCTTGCGTTTAAGCTTAAACCTGTGGTACATTTGACCAAACAAACTTGATTCAAACATAATTATTTATTCTCTGAGGAATAATAATACTCGTTTCTGGAGTGGAATGCCCCTTTAAATATTCAGCGAACGAGAAGGCTACTGGTCTTGAAGCGTGTCGGTTGGAAAGAAGTGGCAGACGCCGCTTTTTGCCCGTCAAAGGCCGACAAATTTTCTCTAACGCAGACAATGTATTGCCTGAAGAGCATGTCATTGATGTATCTT